>NW_023606531.1:0-60001 GCF_013339745.2 Dermacentor silvarum
CACGTGCAGGTGTTGGAAGACTCAGTGATTGTTGTTCGCTTAGACACAACTTGAAAGAGGGTAAGCCTAGTGTCTACTTTGACCGCTAGTGTCGAAAGCATGCTGTCGTGAGGTTCCGGAGATGGCTTTTGTGGCGTGCTTGAACTTATCGACATGCTAAGACTTTGCGCTTGATTCCGAAACGTAAATACTCAAAGCTTTTCCCTGAAACAGTGCTGCATAAACCTCCATATACATTCAAGTGGCTCGAACTGTGCAATGACACGCTTCCAAACTTAAGCGACAGCGTCCTAATGGATCTTCTGCTGGGCACAAGTTCTTTTACTTCCTTTAAACCTTAAACGAGTTTCTCAACCGGAACTTCGGAGCCAGCTGCCGTGCATGGGACCGGTTTTGGTTCGAGCACAACGTGGTACTCGTCAGTGCAACTCGTTGGGATGAACACCGAAGAAACACACGACAAGCTTCGCTTACCTCCATTTCGTCGACAGGGGAGGGGCTACTGATTTTTTACGCACAGGTTGCCATTCTCTAATATAGACACTCCATTTAATCTGGGCGGATCGAGCGGTACTAAGGTAGAATGATACCAGAGGCATCACACATGCAAGTACTCACCACAATCTCTTCGGCGATCTTTTCGAGGCAAAATTTCCGAGCCTGTGGATGCCAGGAGGTCGAGAAAGTCCGGTGGTCAGCTTTGAAGGCTTCGCCGGACACCAGAGCACTCAACTGTTCCAGAGATTGTTGCACTGAACCCACAGCCAACAAGGATGTCACTGGTATTTCAATTTGTTTCCCAAGCTCGATGCAGAAGTTGCGGTGCTGAACAGTCACAGGTTGTTCAAGCAGCAAAATGAAACAAAAGAACACAAGTCAGGTGCGTGTAAAAAAAAACGGATATAGGCATTTGACTAGACAAATAAGAACGAAGCACCAACAAGGCGGACACGTTTACACCAGCCGATTACTGACTTTTGTCGAATTCGCGCTGGCTGTGCCAGATTCGATTGAATTACGAATTACGCCAACAATGAATTACGCCAAGTTAAGTTTCCATGTTGAACGTACACATTTGGAACCACTTCAAACAGGGCGGGAATAGACCAGAAAGAAAGAACCAGACAGACAAATGAAGCGTACTAGAAGATAAACTTGGGCGAGTTGGTGGGAATTGATGTTTAGGAAAATAACCGCGCTGGGTAGACAAGGACACAAGAAGAACACTACACTGGCACTGTTGTCGTGCGTCAGCACCAGTGTCGTGTTCTTCTTCGTGTCCTTGTCTACACAGCGCTGTTATTTTCCTAAACAGACAAATGAAGCTGTACAATTATTCTAAGGCTTGGGTTTATTGCGTATATAGAAGACTGGCATATGCCCACAACTAGCACCTCAGACCCTAGGAAACGTAGGATCAAAATTAAATCTTCACGGGTTGTTGTTTTGATTTGTGCGCACGACAGTGGTGAGTGTCGCACCAAGAAGCACCGATCGCTTCTTTGCTGATCGCGATACAGTGTGAGAGCTCCTTAAGCAGAGAACTCACCGGACATTTCGGTATTTATAAATTCTCAAACGCCCGAATAAATCCCAATTTCTTCACGAAACGTCATTCTACATATTTACAGGGTTCGTAGCAGGATTTCAAAAACGAATTGAACTGTTTTCAGAGTTTCGAAGCCCCAAAAATTTATTTTAAAGGATCGAACCGACCTAGGAATCAAGAACTTTAAAACAAGACATTGTCTTGTCCAGTGATTGAACACTTCTTATTAAGAACGAGCTTAAAAATGCAGACATGTGGCAAAGGATTCGTGAGCAAACCCCTATCAGCTACCGCAGAATAGGATGACTGCCTACCGCGCAGTTCCTTACCAGACTGTGGTTTAACCTTTTGATATGTGTCAACCTTCTGGCTGGATGTGCAAAGAAAATTCACTGTAAGGTTAGCCGAAATTAAATTCAAGAATTGTCCTGCTATTGAGAAGATTTTTGAGGCCGTGGAAATTGAAAATTGATGTCCTAGAGTTTTCAATTGTTTCGAGGACTGTTGCTAACCGTGGCCCGTATCGTAACAAAAGCTTAATAATTCAAAACTGTTTGTAAATGAATATGATAGCCAAGCACAATCTTGCACATGTTTTCAGTGAACGTATACAATAGTTGCCAAAAAAGTTTGTTAATTCAGCCCTGCGGTTCTCGATATACTGATTGTCTTACGCGGCAAGTTGCTGAGCCATGAAATGTATTCTCATGCCTAATAATGCCATATTATTAGCACCGTGATACCAACTTTGGTATGACTGTCTAAAAAGGCTGGCCTTGTAAAGATCAAACAAAATGAAAGTGCCAAATTCTTATTGAAACTTCGTTAGCAACGCTTACGTGCAGAATTTAGTTAATAAGTCACTAACAGAACAGACCTTGGCAGATGTCGGCCTTCACTATTGATACGTGTCCACAGAAGAAAATATTTGCTATGAGTTGGACTGGACGCACTTGAAGAGCGTTGGCTCCCCCATGCCCTCCTCGTTTACCGAAAAACAGTTATATCGGTACACTACACAGTACATTTATTCCCACATTGGCATATATATGTGCACATGTTTATGCTAACAGCTTTTAATGGGCATTTTTCGCGTGCATCCGTAGTCTTCACTCGAGATTCCCACCAAGGTTAAATTCTTTGGTACGCATACTTTGTTAACGCACTTCAATTTTGCCTTCCCTGCTCTGTCAAACAAATTTATTTCAATAGATGACGCGGTATGCCCATCACGCCATCACACATATGAACTGCCGCAGAGACCGGCCCTAGTTTATCTCGATGTCAGCAAAGAAAATTGCGGTTAAACCAAGAAAACAACATCGCCGTAATCTTGTAATACGAAATACAATCTTTGTTGCGAATTATCAGTGAGTATAAAAAAACGGCAACCGCCAACAGTCTTTTCAAATGTCGATCAAATAAAAACGCATCTCGTCTTGAACGGGGCACTCGGAGCATGAGCCAGCGTATGAGTGGGCCACATGCAGACGGCATGATTGCTGCATGCTGTGTACGCTAACAATCAAAAGGTTAGTTGCGTGCCAGTGCTTCTGGTGTCTGTGTCTGCTCCATGTGTACAGTTCATTTTGTCAGTAATAACAAATTGCACAGTTCTAGCAACCAACGAGGATGCGCAGAAGCACTAGGTAAGCTAGGGTGACCTAACATTGGCAGCTAATGATTGAATGTTTAGCGGAAATTTTCGTTTTAACAACATTCGCGGTTTTATAATTGTGGCCGTAATTTGTTTTGAAATCGTAATAAAGGTTAATTTTTATATCGTTTATAAATCCACAGAAACGATGGTAGACCGATGGTCCGAAAATATATGTTCCCTCACAAATACCTCCAGGGAGAATACGTTTTCAAGCTGCCTCCGTTGTCTAAGTGCTTGGTGGGCTTCCATGTATGAATTATGAAATGGGCGCCCATAGTAAGAATCTATACACACAAACAATAGAACATGCACCTGCAATGTCAGCTGTGGGTACGAGCTTTGTCTGTAAAACACAGTACCACATTTTCCTCTAACCACAAGTCTACCCTGCTGTAATACGGTAACAGCAAGGTAAGGGCGGATGTCCGTGATAGGCACACGACCAAAAAGATTCATGTCTGTTAAAAAGCGATAAAACGAGCTCCTCTTACTCGGTCGCCGACGGTGAGGTCCCCGTATGACGCCTTCCACCACTTCAAACCTTGGGAAACTTCGAAATGCAGCGTCAGCAGCTTGTTCATTGTTGGATCCATGGCTTCTTAAAGAAAAAAAGAAAACAGCTGAAAATCTTGCCCCTGATGAGCCAATAAGGCAGCAAATAGTTGCCTTTTCTTTGGGACGAGGCAGTGACATGTGCCACTGTACTGCAACATAAAATATGTAAGTCGCTATTCAACTTCAATATCGTTAAGTATGTTTTAATTATAACTATTTGATTTGATAGCCTAAACCTTATTTCACTTAAGGCAAGATCTGCAGCCATCTCTTAGTGAACTTGTGCCAATGCACCAATGTGATGATCAGGAGTGAATTGTCTTCAGAAGCGGCATATGGCACCTTGCTCCAGTATGTGGTCTTTTTAAAGGGACCCTAAAACACTTTTCTAACTGATCGTAGAATGGCTTCACTGATAAGGTATACCGCTTTGCAAACCTCCTGCTGGAACTTTTTCCCCAAACTTTCAAGTATAAGTGGAGCTTCAAGTATAAGGGTATCGGTGCGCTGCATTATCTCTCCTTTCCTCGCCACTAGCGAGCTGGATGCTACACAATGTGGATGGCAAAGGGGTAAGGCTCCACCCGAAAGTTGGGCATATGCTTTTCCTTTACGACTCTATTTACGGGTCCGGCATGTGCGTCTCTCTCTCAACGCGAGATGGTCTCTGGGGCTGCCTCGCTTCGTCACGCCTCTGGAGCTACGTCACCCACACAGACCAATCAGAGCACGCGGTTGTCAGCGGCCGCATGGCGTTACTGTATGTGCTACCTACAGAGTAACTCTATAGCCAGATATCTCGTTGTGGCACCCCGTGGCGCCCGCGGTATCTCCCAAGGAGGTTATATACTAAAGCTTCAGGAGGGGAGGTGGCACTCCAAAAGTGAAGCTGGTCGCCGCCATCTTGCTCGGGGCAAAACGCCCGAGCTGCCGTGGTTAGTCGTCCTAGCAGAGCATGGAGTGTCCTACCACGTTGCTGTTGTAATGGTATTTAACGATTGTTGCATGCTTTCCTAGAGCATTGCAGTACCTTAGTAGGCTATGGTGAAATCACGCTTTGCTTTCGGCTGTACAAATCGGCTTAAGAAGACACCGGGAATAACACTTCCCCTGTAAGTGCAGATTTCTCTTTGCTTACGGCTGCCTGTATGGTGTGCGTTCTCTTCAGTTGGGAACCATTGGTAAGGTGCACGTACATGATTTACTATATTACACGTGTCTCGATGGTAAATTTAGGCTTGAACTACTCATTGACGCGTCGCTGCTTGAGGCTGGGCTGGCATTTCACCGATAGCTTGCAGCGCACTCCAGTTGTGCTCAAGTACGCTAACGGTGTGATTGTACATATCGCAATGTGTCTGCTTGTAATGCGACTTAAGCATAAGGGCATGTATGTACCGAGCATTAGGTACTAGTTGGTACTAGTAAGCAGATGTGGATGCACTTTAAATTTCGAGTTTATTAATAAATGCGTAGGCATTCTTTGGCAAGTACCCGAGCTCTGTTACGCGAAAAATGTAATGCCTTGTATCTGCACCAAAATGCGTAATTCCCGAAGTTAACACAGTTAATCGTTATAATAGTGTAAATGTAGATGACTGGTATAGCTTTATAAGCGATTAGAAACAATTTAAACCAACTTAAGAAATTGCTCAGACAGAATGCATAGAGGAATACATTTGACGCCATGAAAAATACATGAGGAAGCTTACAGTAGGGGTGGGCAAACTGTAATTTCGGAATGGGCCAACTTGAAATTTGGGGGCGGCCCACCCTTGCTATAAACTTCTTCATGTATTTTCTATGAAACCCTATGTATTCCTAAGGGTATTCTCTCTGATAATTTTTATTGCATTGAATCGTTCCTAATCGCTTATAAGGCTACCAATCATCTGCATTGACATTATAAAGATGAGATCTCTTAGCTACGCAAATGACAGATTTTTGTGCAGATGCAATTGCACTTTTCGCGTGACGGAGCTGGGATACTCACTAAACAATGCTTACGCATTAAAAGAAGCTAATCATTGCCACGCTTTCGTGCACATAAAAAATAAAAGTAGCATCATATATTGCTTTAACTAAATTGTCTCATCGCAAGTAAAATATTTATGTAAAGTAAAAATATTTGTGCGCAATTTTTCATCGGGAAACCGATAATGCACTCGACTGCCGCTTTTGCCTCTGGCAATATGGCCGCCGGTGGCTTCACTCGCTCCCGTAGGTGGCTGCCACTCTAGAAGTTTCAGTTTATAGCCTCCTTGGTGCGATCTCAGCTACGCGGCACGCCGGTGCGATCTCAGAGACCACGCATAGAAGGCGCAGCTAAGCGCAACTGTCGTGTGTAGCCTAGGAGTGCAAATATGAAGTACCTTATTGGTAGTTTGAAGGTGGCAGACGTGTACTTGATGGCCGACAAATTTAGCAATAACAGTATTACTGAGTATGTTCTCGCGGTCCCAAGATCCTCCAATACCAGTTGGTTGGCTACTTGTGACGTAGCTGCTGACGACATTGCGAAAGAGAGCAAGCGAATAGACCAATCCCACCGACCGATCTGAGCATGCGCCGGTTTTTCGGAAGTAGCACTCCCACCATCTTGGTTGTAGTCAACTGGTCAACCCCACCACCGCGTACAGCCACTGTAACCACAGTCCGCGCTCGTTGAGTACTGCGCACGAGCTTCCCAGACATCTCTGCGACTCCACCACCGAGAAACATTCCGTCATGTATCTTAATAAATTCCATCGGCTGTTCATTGTAGCATGCGAGGCAAACGTTGAAATGTGCCTGTTGCTCTTTCATTTCGGTTGTTACCCGCTGATTACGCGTTGAGCATCGTATTTGTTCGAGCTTTGTATGTAGTACATGCTGATGTACGCGGTCGTTTTGCGTTACTATTTTTGCGCACGTGCATCTCGGTGACTGCAACGTTATGTTTGCTTAGCGACGTACATAATAGGATTTGTATACCAGTTTGAGACAGGTTTGTAATGCGGCGCCGAAACTTTTGTGCCCTAATGATACTTACCTACAGGGGTTCGCGCACGACTTGCAGACTTCGGTAACAGCGATGTCTAGAAGTTCTTGGGTAAGCTAGGCGGCGTTTTTAACATAAAAACGCCGATAGCCAATCATCGCCAAGTCATCGATAGCCAATCAATAGCTAATCGATCAATAATCAATAAATTGCGGAAAATGCTGGGCATGACTTGGTAGTGCTTAGCCTAGCCCAAATACGTGGCCAATACTTTGCGATAGCCAATCAATAGCTAATCGATTAAAAATAAATTCGGGAAAATGCTGGAGATGACTTGGTAGTTCTTAGCCTAGCCCAAATACGTGGCCAATAGCTTGCGATAACCAATCAATCAACCTTTTTTAACTGTAGCCCTCATTGTGAGCACAGTTACACGTTGACAATATCCAGTACGAGCACAGTTCCGTTCGTACGCTACAAGTTTTTCATTGTAACTTCGCAGTTTTATTACCGTACATTAAGCATAGTAGGGTCAAAGCCGCCGCAATTGTTTATCTGAGTGGGCGTTCTCGCGGAGCGGGGCTAAGTCGCGAGCAGCGGCTGCGAAGTGGGGGAGCGTGACGTCAGCGGCCAACGCCGGCGTGCGGGCCAAGGATGGCGTCACGTGGTTAGAGAAACGGGAGCAGATGCGCGCCTTGTGTAAACGAATGGCGTAGCGTGGGAAACAAAACATGAAGACGCTGGCTCGCGCTCTCGGCTACTACACCATATCGTTCTTCTTGTTGGTGGTGTCGTGAGTCTTCATACGCGGTGATTCGCATATCGTAAACAACCAGCGAAGTGGTTGCCGCGTTGGAGCTTCAAAGCAAACGAAGGTGTCTCAGCCGAACACAAAGAATCTGCTTAAGGAAAACAAGATGTCCCAACAGAACTCCAAAGATGGACCCGTGCTTACGCATTTATAACATACCTGCAACATATCATCCCAAATTTTATTTTAAGAAACAATACAGGCTAGATATACCGGGTGTTCAAATTGAGCTTTATGGTTTTCTGAAATTTAGGCACTGGGAGGCACGTGAAGACCACCTGCGCACATAAGTTATGCGGCCAGGGGGACACAAAGTGAGATGATAATTATCGCTGTCAGCAGCCGAATTGACTATACTTGAATAATTAACTTCTTATTGACTGCAGTAAGAAACACGATTGCCTCTAAGTTTTCAATACAAACATACCCACTTACTGCAGTCAACAAAAAATAATTGTTCAATTTTAGTTAATTCGGCTACTCACAGCGATTATTATCATCTCACTTTGTGCCCACCTGGCTACAAAACTTATTTGCACAGGTGGTCTTCGCGTGCCTCCCAGTGCCTAATTTTAAGAAAAAACATAAAGCTTAGTTTTGAACACCCTGTATTATCAGGCACAGCCGCCAAGCACATGGCTGTATTGGGTAACGTCCTTTTCCTATAAGCTCGGAGAAACCGATATCTGGCTTCGCTACAGGTCTTCCTCTTTCTGGGGTTTTACATGCCAAAACCAGTTCTGATTATGAGGCACGCTGTAGTGGAAGGCTCCGGATTAATTTTGATCACCTGGGGTTCTTTAACGTGCACTACAAAGCAAGCACACGGGCATTTTTTGCATTTCGCCTGCTTCGAAATGCGGCCGCCACGGCCGGGATTCGATCCCGCGATCTCGTGCTCAGCAGCGCAACGCCTGAGCTGACTGAGCCACCACGGTGGGCTACAGGTGTTGCTCTAGACGTATAAAACATGGGTTTATCGTGAGTAGAAACGGTGAATTTCGGTAAATAAGAAAGGCTACTATCATCATCATCATCACTGACAGAAGCTGACCCCCCCCCCCCCCCCCTCAGAAAAAACCTGGATCCGCCCCTGTAGCCGTCCTTGACTTGTGAAACGCACTTCGCCCCGACGAGGACGACGCCATCTACGCTTAACGGAGAGTAACAATGAATGATGTCTTCACCGATCGAGCGGGTCGTCTCAATGATGCATTGTCGAAGACTAGTCCATTCAGTGGCGCGATGAGAGACCGTTGCTCTAAACGCCCACTGTACCTGTTGTAGTTACTGTATTTTACTGAGCTTACTTTACTTTTTACTTAATTTCTTCACAAGCACACGCGAGGGGGGGGGGGGGGTCCCATGTGTTAGATATACATGTAGAGAGTCTGCTTAAACTACCGATATTTATTATCGATCACGTCACGTAGAGGAAAGCAGACGCTTGCCCCCCCCCCCCCCTCTCCCCGGAAAAATTTTTTGGTTACGCCCCTGCCAGCACCTGCACCGCGGCAGTGGTGGCGTCGTGAAAATGGCCGGTGGGATCGGTCTATTTGGACTGTTTTTGACACGCGATTGTAAATTTCCGGCTGCGTGCAGTGCAATAATAGTGGGCTCACATGTTCACCGAATCATAGTCTAGAGATCAGCAACGTTTTCTTACGATATTCAAAAAGTGATTCAGATCAAAAGCTCACGTGCAACAAAACTACCTTTAGGCGCGTCTTAATTACCTTCCGCGGCAACTTAGTGGCAATGGCAGTGCGCTGCTGAGCACCGGGTCGCTGGTTTCATCAAGGCCCCACTGCCCGCGTTAAGATGGGAGACAAATGCAAAAATGCTCGTGTACATAAATTAAGGTGCATGTTGAGAACCCCAGGTGGACGCAATAACCCGGAGTCCCTAACTACGGCACGCCTGAATCAGATCGTAGTTCGGCACGAAAGAACTCGGCATTTATTTTTTAGGTAAGTGTGATTTTGCATCTCCTTGACGTCTATAAAAATATTTCCTTATTTTTTTATCAGTTTATCTAGTAATTCATCCATAGTATACAAAATTGGCACACGACCACCCCTGTGGGCCTAACCTTACGATACATTTTCAGTATATATACACTTTCATTGCTTCGTTCCGCAAGGTCTCTATTAAGACATGAGGACCATGCTGTACCAGCAAGTTTTCTAATGTCTACATTTTGCTTTTAACACTGCCAACATTTTTAACGCGCTTCACAGGCATCATATGTATGCCAACCTTGAGATAATGCAGATGCGATGTGGTCATCTTCCACAGCCGTATTATTCCTTTTCCATCTTTAACATGCTTTCTCCTCTCTTCGCGGCTTGTCGTGTCAATTTCCTCCATCGCTTCCTTCCCTAATTATTGACGCCAGAGTTAGTGCATCATGTGTCCCAGCTAACATTAGCCGAGCTGTTAGCGCTGGCACCATACTACTTTCCAAATTCCACGCACCACTTCATAGTTATTAACCACCTCTTAACCTCATTAGCCACCCCATATTAAAAGAAAAAAAAGCGATTCAGAAAACAAGGTGCAAGATGCGATTTACGACCTAGGGTGCTCGGTCGTCAGAACTTCGACGGCCGAACACCACAGGCCTTATAATCGTATCTTGCACTGTGCTTTAAAAGCGAAGCTTCTCTTGAAACCTCGCCGGGTGCCGTCAAAACAGTGATGCGTTTATTTAGGGATACCACCGTTCCCCTAACCCAGCGTGTTCTCCGTCAACGCCTCCTCCGTTCCAACGGCGGTGGCTAGAAACATGGTACGCGCGAGCGGCGCAGCGCGGCGCCAGCGGTCGAGCGCTGTACGGGGGCGCAAATAGAAATACGCGGGTGCCGCCGGGTGCCGTGACCGTGGGTGGTGCGGCCTGGCTGTTCTCCTGTCGAATAGGCCAACCAATCACAGCAGAGCACTCGCGCCGCTGCGTTCCTTGCACCATCACCAGATGGCGATCGCCTTCATTGTTGCTCACGCCTTATGTTAAGGGCATAGAAGGACGACAGGAAGACAGTGAATTAGGGATTGATGTACCATAAATGCGTAATAGACAAATGGCGCAACAGAAGGTACCCGGACTGATGTATGCGGAGGACAGTGCTACCAGGGGACAATGTAAGAGATTTACAGACGCTTGCGAACATGTGTGGCAACTCAGCAAAGAGTCGAGGCCTTAAGTTTACCACAGATAAATCGGAACTTATGATCTTTCATGAAGAGACGAGTCATTACGTGGTGTCAATGCAACAGCCAGTGATACCCAAAGTCAAGTAATATAAATACCTCGGCGTATACATAAACGAAGGAAAGAACTACTCAAGCAACCTCTGAAATCTGAAAATAATGGGAAGCGGAATGCAGCACTAATGAGATATACAGCGCGTTGGGGCTACAGTAAATATGAGGGGGTGCGTGGAATCTGGAAAGCAGTAATGGTACCAGCGCTAACGTTCGCAAATGCCATTCTGTGCTTAAATCGGTTATCTTGTCGGGGTTGTAAGTGAAATAAAGTTATGTAGGCCAGACGAACGGCTTTGGGAGCCCGCGGCAGAACCACAAATGAGGCAGTGCAGGATGACATTGGTTGGGCCTCGTTTGAAGTCAGAGAAACGCCGGGCAAAATTATATTTGTAGGAAGACTGAGGCACACGGATCAAAATAAGTGGGTGGCCAAAGTGCACAAGAATCTGTACCCGAAAAGCGTGGACGCAGAATGTAGGAAGAGGTTCAAGGAAATCGGCAGCCAAGTACAGGGTAATGGTGTCAGGAGTCATCAAAAAGAGAGAGAGAGAGAAACTTTAATGGTTAAAATGAAATTTTAGATCCCGTGGTTGGGGCCCCTAGTCCAGGGCCCCACTGGCACGAGCGGCTCGCTGGGCTTGGTTCAGAAGAGCTAGTTGGCTGTCCTGGTCCTCGACCGCAAGCCTGGCCTCCCACTGCCTGTTAAAATCTTGTGCTTTCAATAGTGTGGAGTTTATATGTGTCGGTCTGTTTGGGCATATCCACGTAATGTGCGGTAACGTTGGCGTGTCCCTGCACCACGGGCATTCATCAGTGTATCGTGCTTGGTGAATACGGCTAAGTGTATGTAGAGTTGGGTATGTGTGTGTTTGAAGTCGGCGCCAATTCCTCGCCTGTTGACTTTAAAATTGGGTGAGGGCGTCCATATTGCTTCCGCTCCTGTCTTTGGTGTTCGAGGATGTCGCGCGGTGTAGAGGGAGGCTCGTCACTGGGTCGGTCCGCAGCTCAGATGCTAAGTACGCGAGCTAGCCGGTCCGCCCTTGTGTTGCCCTCCATGCCCTCGTGTGCTGGGCACCAAGTGAGGTTGTGGAATCCGGTAATTTGACTCCCTTTTTTAGTACTAAGCGCGGCGTCGTCCCGGAGAGATACAGGCGACAGGCGGTTGTGAGTCCATGAGTATGGCAGCAGATACTTCCCTATTCTCCGCGTCCCTAATTACAAGTGCAATCGCTGCGGCTTCTGCTGTGCTGGTAGATTTTGCCCTGACCGATGCAGCCATCACACGATTTTGGTTCGTGACTACCACCGTATACTTGTCCCTGTCCGTTTGACTCGCGTCTGTGTAGTACACGTCCGGTTGTCCTCTAAATCTCTGGTGCAAGGTTCTCGCTCGGGCCTTCCGGCGCCCTGCATAATATCTCGGACTCATAGTTTTCGGAATTGGGGACACCATTATGTGCTGCCTGACTTCCTGGGTCATCTGCACTGTCTCTTCTGCACTGAACTGGGGGCGGAGTGCAAAGCCAAGTTTGGTTAATATGGCCCGACCAACTGCGTTGATGCGCACAGCCGTTCCTTTTGCGCGATGAGGGTGGCCGTCGCATATTCCTCAAAGGTATTGTGGATTCCTAATTTGTCGAAACGTTCTGTACTGGTTACATACACATACGCATACTCTACATACACTTAGCCCTAGAGCAGCTTTAAATGCCCGCCAAATGATGACTTCAAGCTGTTCGAGCTCCTGCTTGGTAATGCTTTGGAAGGGGAGTGCATACGTAATCCTACTGATGACAAAGGCGTGTACCAGTCGGATCGTTTCTTCTTCCGAGAAGCCCTCGCGGGTTCGCGTAACCCTACGGATCATCTTAGCTACGCTTTGTGTAGTACCTGCCAGTACCCCGACAAATGTCCTTCTGTGGTGGTCACCCAAACCTCTACCATTCTACGTGGGAATGCTCAAAACCACCCGGCTTACCTAGAATACCCAACCCCTCCCCATCCCAATGGGAAGCCGCTCTTTCCAGCACAGCCTTCGACGACCAGCGATGCCTGATCGACCAGGCCAGCCGGATAGCAGCAGCAAATGGGGCCTGGACTGAGGGCTCCACCCTCTGGGACTTCGTTTTAAAACATAAAATAAAGTTTTCTACTACTACTACTACTTTGAGGAGGTGGAGCGTGTGCGCTCCTCCGGCCGTTTGCTGGATCCATAATTCCAGGACGCGTAGTTTATCCACCTCTCTTACACGCCCCCCGTCCAAGAAAAGTTCGAATTTTCTCGTCTCGCGTACTTTGATCTTACTCGAATGAATTCGGACTTCTGTGGGGCACATGTCATGCCGGCCCCTTGCGTGTACGTCTCGACCTGTTGGATGGCCCACTGGAGAAGCTCCTGCTTATCCCCGTAGGATCCCCGATTTGCTCACAGCGTAATATCGTCAGCGTAAATGGCGCTCCCTAGGGCTTCCTTCGCATCCAACTCTAGTGCGAGTTTTGGCATTCCCAGACTAAATAGGAGAGGGGAGAGTATGGACCCTTGCGGGGTTCATCAATCGGGAACTGCAAAGGGTTTCGACCTATAGTTGAGCCCAGACCGATGGTGGCCGTACGGTTTCTCAGAAAGCTGCGTACATACTGGTATATGCGCGTCCCGCAACCTACTGCTTCTAGTCATTCCAGTATTTCATCGTGGGAAATCGTATCGAATGCCTTTTTTACGTCGAGGACAAGCACAATGCTGTCTTCGGAACCCCTTAGCGGGTGCAGAACGTCCTGCTGAAGCATCAGAAAAACGTCCTGTGCCGACACATCTGGGCGGAATCCGAACATGTTTGTGGGAAAAAGATTGTTGCTCGTGATAACCTGGTCTGTATCACCTTTTCAAAGAGCTTTCCGGCACACGACGTTAGCGATATAGGTCGTAGGTTTTGAATATCTCGAGGCTTCCCCGGTTTTGGAATAAGGATGATTTGTGCTTCCCTCCATTCAGCCGGTAGTTCTCCCTGATCTACTCATATATTCTCGTTAAAGTATTCAGTTAACTGCTCTATGGTTTCGTTGCTCAAGTTTCGAATCATGGCGTTAGTAATCTGATCGGGCCCTGCCGCCGTGTTTCTTTTGAAGGACTGCACCACGGCATAAACCTCCGCCGTAGTTATCGGTGCGTCCAGATTCGGTTGTTCCGGCCTCGTATAGCTACCGTACCGGCTCGCCTCTTTGAAATTCGTACCTATATAAATATTCTTTAAGTGATCAATGAGTTCCTCGTCGTTGCCCTTGAATTCATTCTCCAGTAGCTTGAGCGTCGTGCACGCTGCCGTCTTGGTTCCCCCGGGATTAATCATGCTGCGGAGAATGTGCCATGTCTTTTTGGTACTGAGGGTCCCCCTAAAGGAATCGCAGAGCTGGCGCCAGTTACCGTCGCATAATTCCTGCGCGTACGTGTTCGCCTCCTGAGCTAACTGAGTAATGCGGAATTTAAGCTTCTTGTTTAACCTCTGCCTTATCCATCTCTTATGGTGAGGCTAGAGCTACAGTAGCTCTAGTAGCTCTACCCATAAATGTAGCAGGTGCCTGTCCACTACCGGGGCCTCTCGCGTTGTGTCTACAACCTTCGTCCCCCCCCCCCCCGCCAGCGTGTTGAGAAGCTGCTTCGCCCAGATTCCGACGTTCGTTATCGGACCTGTGCTGCCCTGGCGATCGCGATATTTCGTCCAGGCGCGGATCCAGGGGGGATGTCCGGATGTCCTGACCCCCCCCCCTCACCTCAGATTTCTGCATCGCCCCCTCGCTGACAGGGGAATGGCCCTCTCCCAAAAAAAAAGTATCGCCACCAGCATTCTTCAAAATTATTTTTCGCGAGTACCAGTGGTATGAGCCATGTAGAAGTAAAGCTAGCTCGCTCACAAGCTTAGTTTTATTCCGTAGGGGTGTGGTGTCGCGAAGTTGCCGTAGTTATTTTTTCTCATGAACACCTTGGACCTCCTGGCGCCGGCCGTGCCTTACTCTTCCCATCGGTGGCGTCGAATGAACGAGGGGACGTGCCTTTTGCCAAGCACGCAGATGTCCGCGCGAGCGCCTTCGCAACTAATCAACTCAGTTCCCGATTGGGGTGTCATCGGTTGCCTCATTGGCTGTCATCGGTTCCGCGACCAACCTGCTTAATGAAAGATCGCTCGCTGAAGTGTTCATATATAAATAATAACAACTAACAGCTAAAGTAAGAACTTCGCATAGGCAACTTTTTTTTTAAACTGTAGCACTCAGTGTGATCACTGGTTTTGGCACGTAAAACCCCAGAAAAAAGTGTGATCACAGTAACACGTTGACATTATCCAGTACGAGCACAGTACGGTTCGTACGCTACAAGTTTTTCATTGTAACTTCGCAGTTTTATTGTCGTACATTAAGCATAGGAGGCTCAAAGCCATCGGATCCGTTCATCTGAGTGGTCGTTCTCGCGGAGCGGGGCGAAGCCTCGAGCAGCGGCTGCGAAGTGGGAGAGCGTGACGTCAGCGGCCAACGCCAGCGCGCGGGCGTTGGCCGCTAACCACGCGTGCTTAGAGAAACGGGAGCAGATGCGCGCCTTGTGTAAAAGGATGACGTCGCGTGGGAAGCAAAACATGTAGACGCTGGCTCGCGCTCTCGGCTACTACGCCACATCGTTCTTCTTGTAGGTGGCGTCGTGAGTCTTCTTCATACGCGGTGATTCGCATATCGTAAACAACCAGCGTAGTGGTTGCCGCGTTGGAGCTCCAAAGCAAACGAAGGTGTCTCAGCCGAACACAAAGAATCTGCTTAAGGAAAACAAGATGTCCCAACAGAACTCCAAAGATGGACCCGTGCTTACGCATTTATAACAAACCTGCGACAGATCATCCCAAATTTTATTTTAAGAGACAATACAGGCTAGATATACCGGGTGTTCAAAATTAAGCTTTATGGTGTTCTTAAAATTAGGCACTGGGAGGCACGTAAAGACCACCTGGGCAAATAAGTTATGTGGCCAGGGGGACACAAAGTGAGATAATAATTATTGCTGTCAGCAGCCGAATATTACCTAAAATTGAATAATTAACTATTTATCGACTGCAGCAAGTGTTATGTTTGTATTGAAAAGTTAGAGGCAGCCGTGTTTCTACACAGTTTCACTTGATAGAATTCTTCTAGCATGTCTATTCTGCAAGATATCCAACTCCAAATTTTAATTGTCGTTCGCATGATTACGCATGCAGGAGAGTGAGGATTGGCGCAAAGCTCCTCCATGATGTGACGCGGCTGTTGGGTGCGGCGTTTAGTCTGACAACGCGGCGGAGGCATTGGCAAAGATAATAACTGTCCCCCTTCCTCTGACGGCTGGAGAAATAAAAGAAATCGAAGAACCCGTAACCGCTGTCGTAACACGCGACCGCGCAGCCTGTAAAGCTGGCGGCAGCTGCCATGCCCAGATAATGGCGCGAGCGGAGAAGCCGGAGGGCAATGCGCGTGCGTAATGGTGACTAGACGACCGGGCATGGTCATTTCCTGGGCTACGCAAATAAAGTGACTGCTGATTTCCAAGTATTGTAAGTTTTATTGAAATCAAAAGCAAAAACTACACCATCAACAACAGAAACCTTTTAAGTATGCTAACGAATATTTCATATATACTGCCGTTCTAAGTTTGATGTTGTCATGCACGAATCTCATGACAACACTTCACCCATCAGGATGTCAATGCCCTAAAAACGTTCAAAATGCCTCCCTTCCACAGCAACGCAAAGCATAAACCACTCCCGCGTCGATTCTATAACTATTCGCAGTACGACAATAGAAATTTGGAGTCGGATATCTCGGAGCACGAACACGCTAGAATAATTCTTCCGACCGATACTGTGTAGAAACACTACTGTCTCTAAGTTTTCAATACAAACATACCCACTTACTGCAGTCGACAAAAAAATAATTGTTCAACTTAAGTGAATTCGGCTGCTCACAGCGATAATTATCCTCTCACTTTGTGCCCACCTGGCCACATAAGTTATTTGCACAGGTGGTCTTTGCGTGCCTCCCAGTGCCTAATTTTAAGAAATCCATAAATCTTAGTTTTGAACACCCTGTATTATCAGGCACAGCCGCCAAGCACATGGCTGTATTGGGTAACGTCCTTTTCCTTTATGCTCGGATAAACCGATACCTGGCTTCGCTATAGGGCTTCTTCCTCTTTCTGGGGTTTTACGTGCCAAAACCAGTTCTGATTATGAGGCACGCCATAGTGGAAGGCTCCGGATTAATTCTGCCAACCTGGTGTTCTTACACGTGCACTACAACGCAAACACACGGTCGTTTTTGCATTTCGCCTCCATCGAAATGCCGCCGCCGCGGCCGGGATTCGATCCCGCGATCTCGTGCTCAGCAGCGCAACACATGAGCTGACTGGTCCACCACGGCGGGCTACAGGTGTTGCTCTAGCCGTATAAAACGCGGGTTTATCGTGAGCAGAAACGGTGCATTTCGGTAAATGAGAAAGGCTACCATCATCATCATCACTGACAGAAGCTGACCCCCCCCCCCCCCCCCTCAGAAAAAACCTGGATCCGCCCCTGATTTCGTCCAATCTGTCAGTGTGGCCTGCTCAACCTTGCGTCTTATACGGGACGAGTTTACCGAAAGCTGAGGGTATAGTGGTCACTTCCAAGGTTGTCCCCTAGATTTGTCCACGTTATTTCATCCGCTTGGTTCGTAAAGGTTAAGTCCGGCGAGGTATCTTTTGAGACGCTGTTACCGACTCTGGTGGGTTCATCCAGCCGAGTTAGCAGGGTTAAATCGTACCTCTCCGTCAAATCCAGCAAAAGTTTTCCTTTCGGAGAGTCTGCCGCGTATCCCCATTCGGAGTGTTGCGCGTTGAACTCCCCTAAAACCAAGACTCTGTCCCGCCTAGACGCTAAACGCATAGCTGCGGAAACCACATCCTCAAAGTCCGCCAGTCTGTCTCTGGGAGGGCTATATATGTTTACAATCACTGTTTTCGGCTTGCCGCGCTTATATCGTGATTATTTGATGCTGTATAATCCCCCCATGGATGTATTCTACACTTAGCGCGATACCCTTTTTGGCAA
This sequence comes from Dermacentor silvarum, assembly GCF_013339745.2. Classification (NCBI taxonomy): domain Eukaryota; kingdom Metazoa; phylum Arthropoda; class Arachnida; order Ixodida; family Ixodidae; genus Dermacentor; species Dermacentor silvarum. The sequence continues at coordinate 17,923 of NW_023606531.1, forward strand.
AAGTGGCGACCTGTAGGTAATCGGGATGGGTGTACAAGTCGTACCCTTTAAGATTTCTCTTGTGTTTTCCTATCTCTTGCAAACAATGATGTCCGGAGGAATAGGCACCGAGTCCATATATTGTATGTAATTAGCGTGTTTAGCACGAAACGTGCAGCAGTTCCACTGCCACACCTCAAGACTTTCTGCGACACGTGTTCCTAGTTTAGCCATGGATGGTACTATCGCTGTCAGTCGCATCGCTTTGGCCCCGCGTCAGCGCTCCCGGGCTTACGCTCGTGCGCTTGCGCAAGTCCCGCGCGAACTGAGGCAATAGAGTTTACACGTCGTTTGAGCGTGTGAATCTCAGCGAATAGCCTTTGTACATTTTGGGCTACCTGGTTTAGCGTCGGCGTCGGCGAGCTAGTTTCAGCCTGTGTGTGCGCTGTCGCTGTGATCACCTGTCTGTTTGTGTCAGCCTGTGTGCGTGCATTTGTATTGTTGTGAGCAACTGATTACAAATGCCTCAAACTCGGCTCGTAGTTCCGCCAAGCTACTCTTGAGTCCAAGGGAGAGAAATACAGACAGTTGAACGGATGCAACGAATGGAAACAAAAAAGACCATGGATATGTACAACAATGAGAAGAAATTAGAAGGGAAATTCTGTATGATAACGATGCTATTTGAGGCTCGAGCTGGTTTGCTAATGACAAAAAAAAGGCCACAACAATATTCGCAACAAGGTGAGGCACGTGAATGTGCAAGCGAAAATCCGGAAACCATTCAGCAAATACTAATAATAGAATGCGAAGAGATCCACCAGTGAGGCCCGTAAGTAACGTGCACCTTCCAGAAGCGCTTGGATTGAAAGGGGACAGATGCTTCAAGGGGTCAGCGTTCGAGATAAGCAAGAGACATTTAGAATATTGGTGGAAAACAAAGGATGGAAGAGAGTGATACGACCGGATCTTTTACAGGCATATGTTTCGGTTCTAGGTAGATAGAGAAGAGTTGAGGGGGGGAAAAAGGGTTGAAGAGAGAGCGAGCGCGTTGAGACGCTTCGTCAACGCCACCGAGATAGCACAAGGTCGATGCACTTCGATCCGTGACGTCATGATACCTCGCCCGACTGCCATATAATATAATGGGGGTGCTCCCGAGTTAGCCGCGGGGATTTTGACGTCACCGCATTCGTCACGCAGGGCTCGACAATGGAAATTTCGGTACAAGTAGCAAGATCTCATACAGAGTGCACAGGCCTGCTATCTATAGGTTTCTAAATCTGTGGTCCTGGAATTATTAAACAGTAAAATGACCAGCACTGGATCCCCTTATCTGCTAACGCTTGATATTGATTTGATGCGCATTATTTTCTACACCAAATGTTTTTGCTTCCATTGAAAATATTTTACACTGGCTCGTCAATTCCGCGCTGCAGATGAGTGGGCGCTCACATGGCGGACGTCGTAGCAGACGACGGGGTTGTCGCCACCCGGCACAGAGTGGCGGTGGAGGAGGACATCGGGGCACCCGAACTTTCTTCACACAGTGCCGCACATCGAGTGAAATACTAATTACGAAAATTTTGTGTGTAGGCTGACCGGCAAGAAAACAAGTAACAACGGACGTGATAGAAAGACAAGCGCTATGTGTCTCAGTCACGTCCCGTTGGTCAACGCTGTTTCTCGTTTTCCTCAGATGTGTACCAACTAGCCCGAGTTAGCACGCTACTGACCGGCAAGCTTTTCGAAGAAATACTCTCGTCAATCAGCTACATTTCTCCCTCTAAATTCGTGTCCATCTCCCCCCCCCCCCTGGTCCCTCTTTCGCAAACGGCAAGGAGCGCAAACACAAAGGCTTTCCCAGAATTATCCCAAAATTTGTTGAATTGAAACAATCATTTGGTCCAGTAAACTGTGGTCGAGAGCATCTCGATTGACCAAAAGAAAACTACCTCGCGGATGTGCTGCAAGATTCTTGCAAACGCTGCATTTGAAACCTATGCGCGCAACATTTAAAAGAATGGTAGGACATTTAAGCTTTGCCTTTAAGAGTAGAACGCGACAGCGTTCTCGGGACCCGTTCGCATCGCATCGTTCGCATACGGTAAGTAGGCTTCACTGCAACACTGAACGTGGGACAGCCAGCTTACAAAGACCAAGCTTACACCAATCCCCTTAAAGTCGGCTTCACTTTTAAACAGAAATGCATTGCTGGAAATACATTTTTCCAGGAGCAATATAAGTGGTGTTATATTAAAATGTGAATGCCCTAGCACCTTTGTTTATTATTTTATTAATTGTTTGCTATTGCCCCGACTCGCGCGCGTGTCCAAAATTTGCAGGCGAAGTCCCCATTTGACCTGCCTAGGATACGAGCGCCATCTGAATATCATTTTCGCAGGTGAAGTACCCGAACGCGCGACTGTAGGTCTGGTAGACATGCTGGAAAAGGGGTTTGTGTTTGAGTTTCCTCGTAGCAGAATTAGGTTTTCTCGTACATTCAAATTACAATCCGACGCCGAATGGTAAAGTCGTACTTTACCATTTTTCTGACGGATTTCACTGAGATAAATTCAATTTTTGTTCACCAAGACCTTGCACCACGTGGAGGGCCTGCGCGGTCGGGGATGATTTTCTCCGCCACCCGCATCGCACTCCGACGCCGGATTTTCTGCGACACCGCTACACGTGGTGTCTTAACGCTCTCGCGTTAAAATAATGTGCGCGTAACCGTCCAAGGTAACCCCGCCGCCCTTGCCTCAGGAACACTTCGTTCTGCTGTCTGTGTTTGAGAGTATGTCTGTCCAAAAATATATTTCTCGCGTATGCGCAGGGACAAGAGAACCACCGCAGAGCAACCGACGGCAGAAAAAAAAAGCATGCACGGGGTATTCTGTAAGAGTCCACATAGTGGACTGTCCCCTTCGGCTGTCGCCCCACGAGTGCGAAGGTGCCAGTCAGTCTCCTTCCTGCTCGTGAAGCAGCAGCCAATGGTGACAGCCGAAGTGGACAGTCCACTAGGTGGACTCTTGCAGAATAACCCCCCCCCCCCCTAGATCCACGGACTGTGGGAATCGATGCAAGCGAAGCCTTACGTACTGTTTGCTTAGATTGACCATAATTAGCGGTGATGTTGACAGCATACGACAGTCGTGATGTGATGCTAAATGTTACCCTGCCAGCACCACTTGTGTTTGTCCACGTAGTGCACAGAGAGACGTGTCATTCAATCTCTCATTTCTACACTGAAGACAGCACAAATGAGAAATGCTTTCTGACGACGCATTTTCGTTTTCCCGTCTCATGTCAAGTGAACTGCCACGAGCGGAGAGGGGAAAGGTTAATCACCCGTTTCCTGACTGCGTCGGTACGGAATCCGGTTGCACCCATTGCCTGACTTCTTTCCCTCAACTCATTTCTACATTCTCCCGACTGACGTTGCTGTCGCGCGTGAGCACGGAGGCAAGCGCGCCAGCTCCTGCAATGCTCTTGCGGGGGGAAGGGGCTCTGCGTCCCGCAGAGCGCGTCAGAGGGCATTGTAGCCCCGCACTGCCGAAACGTTGTTAACATCGCCTCCCGCACCCCTTCCGTGACCTCTCAACCACCCCTCGACACGGCGTGCAAGGCCGCAGCTGTGCTCGTTCAGCTTACAAACTCTGCTTATAACGCCTATCGTCTGCTGCTGTGCCTAGCAGTAGCAAAATGTGCGAAAACACCTTTTTTTTTTTCAACTTCGCATGCCACTCGGTTATAACTTGAAAGCAGTGGCAAATGCAGATTGAGGTTATCCGCTGCACTCGGAGTTCGTTACCCTTACTTTGGAATAAAATTCTACTCAGGAAACCAAAAATCTTGAGTTGCTATCACGTAGGCCACGAGGATCGAAGCTTATACAGGATGTCCCAACTATTGAGCCGTGCTCCCTCAAGGGCTGCAGAAGATAGCGTCAACCTTTCCCTTTCCTCACGAACCTCTTACTACTCCCAACTACCGTGCACAAAGATTTAAAAATAAGCAAATGCCGCGCATGTGGACAGAACCAAGGTAACGTTGTGTGCCGTCACATGGGAAACTCAGATTACTTATGCATTCCGCCTAATTATTATTACATGAAAAACTCCCGATACAGCTTTCTGTTGCTCAATACGTGATACATGAAAGTGTTTTTCCGAACGTGGAAGAACGCAAAATTGCCGCTTGGGGCACATTGCGTGTATTCGCGGGCTTCTTTCACGCTCGGAAAAACACTTTTATGTATCACGTATTGAGCAACAGAAAGCCGTATCGGGAGTTTTTCATGTTGCTCTACAATTTTCTCAATAACACTTTTCATCTAATTATGTAATTAGGCAGACACGTGGGTGCGCCATGACATTTGCCCTCTCATAATAGCGATTCAAGGAAAAAAGGTGGCAGCCAGCAGTTTCTAATTTATTGAAAATGTGCGCTGGCTGCCACACCAATGCGCAACATTAATCTAGCTCGGAATACACCATATTCTATGGTGCACCATAGTAGCGCCAGCTGCCATCTGTTGTCAAGGAGGTTCTCGACATTTGGAAAATGACCATATACAGACAGTAACAAGATAACACGGTGCTTACTTACAAATAAGCAGGCTCTTCGAGGGCATGGATCATATATGCACAGAATAAAACTGACCTACACTCTTACGCCGCCTATTCCCACAGATGACAAAGCTTCCAGGAACGCATTATGCGACATATTTACACTCGAGCCACGTTTTCGGGGGGTGTCAGTCGTAGGGTACTCTGTCTTGAAACTGCTCCGTCGGAAAGTTCGCTTCACGGTCGGGCGTTATTCCGGACGGTAATACAACTTCGCTAAAACTCCCGGTGAACTTTATTTTTTAGAAATCGACAAAGCATAAATTGCAGTAGTGCAATCCACGGTGCATGAGATGCCCCATGCATGATCAACACAAAATACCCATGTCAAGCATTGCAAACCGATATATCAATGTAGCATCGACTTACGTGATGGTGTCGACGGTGGAACGTTGCACCTAGTCCCGCTTCTTGTCCAAGATCCTCGAACTCTTTCGACCTCGTCAATCGCTTGCTTCAGCGTAGCTCTCTGACGTTCACACGTGAAGGCTCAGCTAGGACACTGTAGCTCAGCTCACTGCACGACTCGAGCGGAGTGCGTGCCGTGAATATGTACGGCAACAGTGGTCGGCATAGGACGATGGTCGGCAGCCAATCAGCATTGACGACTGTCACTCTCCTTCCTCGGACACTGAGAGAGGGAGAGAGAAGTGGTCCGGTAGAAAAGGAAAGGTAGCGCTATCTTATGCACCCCTTCGGGGAGCCCGACTGATGTTCGCTCTCCCTCGCCCGTGATTCACGGGGTCTCCTTTCTCTGGGGATGGCGACTTCATTCCAATAGGACAACAGCTGTCACCGCTCCTTTGTGCACTTCAAACAAGCAGGCCCATTTCAGATACAACATGGGGGAGGAAGGTGCAGCCGTGCGAGAAAGGCAATTGTGTTGCTATCGTCCCTATCCTGAAGCGCCTCGCACGCGGGCCCTGTTCTAGGAATGCACGGAGAGTCAGAGCATAAAGAAATGCTGTCCACGTGGCTATTCTGGTCCATGGAAAATGAATTTGTAGGCTGGTCATAAATCGCCCGAGAGTCTTTTCTGGGTTGTTTTCCTCAGGCGAACAAGTCTGCTAGACGTACAAGGGACTATTCACAAAAATATACTAACCATGCGCGAGAAAATATGTTCGACTAAGACCTGTCACTCAGAAACTAGTAGAACAGATTTGTTCGCATGCGACAGGTCTCGGCTTTGCCTTCACGGAGCTTACGCACACCCCACTACCGTGGGGAAGTATAGGCTGCGGTGATTGCTATTGAATGAACACGGCAAGGTGCGGCATGAAAGCCTCCGCGCTCGAGCTTCCTCGAATGTAATGGCATGTGACGGCCGGACCGGGCAGCAGACGCTGCCGCCAGCTACGTCAATTTAGTATGTGCCGCCGTTTTTTTTTTTTTTTTTTTTTTTTTTGTTACCGAAATACTACGTGAAACCAAATTGATCAAACATGCTGTGTTTTTGAGGTGCACGAACAGTTACTTTAACATGACTGAACATGGTCAGGCCACTCAATTCAATCGTTTTTCATCGCGGCATCGCGTTTTTCAGGCGGAAAGACTATATGGTGGTCTGTAGGCAACAGCACGTACAGTGCTCAGCAAATGAAACGCGATACGTGAAGCGCATGGTCGCCGGCGCTTTTCGCACCAGCTGTAAAGCGCTGGGGACACCGAACTGATGCAAGGTGGTGTACAGTGAGAGCGAGAACCTTTGTGACGCATTGTGACTGCATTTTGGCCCACGGCAATCACCTAGCGCTCACCTGTGGCGAAAAAAAAAAAGAAAGAAAAACGGGGGCAGCCGCGTGCTCCGAGTATCGCGCTTCAATCGCTGAGCACTGTACGTATACAGTCAACCACAAAATTTTACCGAATATAAGATTTGAGAAAAAGCTGAATATTTGCGCAGCCTAGTATTCGCATTTACAACCTCTACCAGTATATGTGAACAACATTGTGATGCTCGGTTTTACTGACAACTGTTACTGGCTGTTCAGAAATTGGACGTTTTCTGAGATTCCGTGTCCCGTAAACATTTGTGCATGACTGTACGTTTCCGACGCTGCTTTGCTCTGGTCTAGTTGTTCTAAGATTAATAAAAGAGCCGTTCGTACGCAACAGCTTCGTGTCTCATGTGAAATGCCTGCCTTTGCTTCCGCGTGTGTAGCGGCCGGAGCTTGGGCACCGAAGGCGAACAATATGATTTGTAGTCGTCAGTTTGCCGCTTCATCAGTGTATCAGTATTTCTTTTATAGGGTATATTTTCCTTTCTCACGCTTTCCAACTATGGTTGCGTCCACTACATGACTGCTTGCTGTGCATCTACAGCGAACGCAAACGCAGCCGCGTGTTCACAATCGCCGCCAGCGACGGCTCTCGTCGCACTAAGCTGTGTGGAATAGACCATCGCTGAAGATTGGGCTAGTTTATAAGACATTAAGAATGGCGAATCATTGCAACGATAAAAACGCTTAACCTTGCACTCGGCCGCGCAACGCTTGAAACAGCGAAGCTCGGCGATCGTAGGCCAGCATTTTCCGGAAGTGCGCGCGAACTTTTCATCTTATTACTCATGATGATGATCATATCTTTTCGCGCGTCTCGAACCAATGCCACCTAAAAAAATTGCCGCGTATCTGCGTGCTTCGCTGCAAATGTCGTCGAAAGACGATAGTCTTCCGCCGGCCGTACTACATGAGTGCTGGTCTGATCTGCGGCCACCCGTGATGCTGTTCTCGTACCATTTCCGTCCTGGCATGATAAATGCAATGGAGGTTTGTTTGAACAGATTTCATTTTACCGCATTATTTCATCAAGCGGCCATTTATGTTTTGCCCTGCCTCAGACAGCACTTCCTTTATGTTGAATCGGCCGCATCTGGCTGGCATTGATAAAATTGAGGAGGCGCTGCGTGAGACATGGACGCCATCTGGCAATACATCGGGAAACATGAGCTTGTGCAGAGGGTTTCCTTCCTCCATGGCAGAGGGCGCTCGTCGGCGCGAAGTCAGGGAACGTCGTTCGTCGGCGCGCATAGCATGGCATTTTCAGCGCAGCTTAAGAAACTAGGGTCTTTAGAGTTACGTATCTATGCATTTTCTATTAAAGGAACACACCTCCTAATACTTACCTAGTGATGTTGCGGCTCAGATAGGCGTAATATTTACTTTGTGATCGATAACGTTCACAAGTATGAAGAGCCGTACGTAGTTTAAGTAGTGGGGCGGTAAGCAAGTGGTCCAACTTTGGCCGGGTGGCTGAATCGGGTGACAGATAGACAAGACAGACAGACCAAATTTTCAGCGTTTAAGTTCCCCAAGAAGACTATCGTCTTTAAAAAACATTGCTCGAACTTATGGCCGTCACTGCGCTCTGCATAGCGCAGCTTGCTACACCGACGCCGCGTTTCAATGCCGACACCGCGTTCCATGAGACCCGCTCCGTGAATGCATCTCTCTCGCTGTCATAGCTCGCAAAACCTCTTCAACTCGCAGAGCACGAGCGTACGAACGCGTCAGCTGTGGACGACGACGCTCGAACGCAACCATATGGTTCGCATAAATTCACCTTCTGCAAGCGTGGCTCTATAGGCTGGTGGTTACGACGCTCGCTTTGGGACGATTCGGAGAGAAAATTGATTTTCTTTTGTTTCTTGGTAGTGTCTTGCCACGCACCACAAATTACGGCTGGCTTAAACAGCTTCGCTGTTAAAGGACTTATTGTTGAGGTGCCCTCTCGCGAGAGGCAGTTACGGCGCTGTACTTTTCTCTTCTCTTCCTTTTAAGAACCACTATATAAAAGACTTACAACGAACACAGAACGGGAACTCACTGACACATGTGCGATCGGCGAAGTAACTCAAGAAACAGAAAAACAGAGACTTACGTCTCCCTTTTTTTAGGGGCGAAGCTCCTTATAGCGGCACCCTTCCGTCCCCGTCGTCGTAGTAGTAGTGTAACCAGTAGTGTAACCAGTCTGAGAAAAAAAAAATTCGAAGTTGTGTCCGTAGCGCGGAATCGAACCAGGGACCCCTCGCTTCCGAGCGCGCGGCGTTAGCCCACTACGCCACGAAGCGGACATGGACACACGCACCACGATGGCAATAAATACCCAACATTAACGAAAGGCCGCGTTTCTAGCGCGTTTCTAACGCGTTTGTGCTAGCGCGTTACGGCCCGTGTAAGAAGCTGGTGTAAGACGCTGTGGCCTCTCCGCCTTACCTTCAACGCGTTTCGAACGCGCTGCCCGAGGCGGTGGCAAGTCAAGTTCAAGTCGAGGAGCGTTTGAATACGGGGGGTATACTCTCTCAGCAGTCATGTGATGGCGTCGGCAAACGCGGTGCACGTTCTGGCATGTGTAAATGGCTGCGTAAGACGCTGTGGCCGCTCCCCCTTACTAGAGAGTACTGCACGTTTCTAACGCGTTTGTGCTAGCGTCCCTTAAGCGGGAGATCCGATGATTTCCTCCGGAGCTTCGCCCACTCATCATCATTCACCCCGTGGATATGCTGTGATTTTTTTCCATGATGTTTGTGTTCTTCGATTATTTCCATGATTAAATACGCGACAATGTTAACGCGTAAAGCAAAATAACATCTGGAAAATAACTACTGGAGCTTAACGTCGTAGCTTGCCGCGGTGATACGCATTGTGCTGTCTTTTGTGGTTTCCGCCACAAGTAAATTCTTGCTTGTGAGTTTTTTCTTTTCTTTTTTTTCTTCTTTATCCTAAAGCATTTTCCTTATTCTAAAGCGATAGCCCTTGGGGCTGCAGTATGTTGAAATAAATAAATAAAATAAATGTGCCTATAATGAATCCTCCTAAGGTTTGACAGTACGAAAAGGTAAAATAATATGATAATCACATGAGACTTCATTTAGATGTCTTTCCCACATTTGTTAGATTGTTTAAAATTTTAAGGAGTTTCTATTTTTGTTTTTTATGTCCTCGCGCTGTTCTAACTTCAGTCATGATATCTAGGTCTGCAAAGTTCCTTTCTATCAGCAGGTATATTTTTGCTATGAACAGTATTCATGTGTGCTTTGTGGACTTTTTTAACATAAGGGGGCAGTAAATGATTTGTATTTTGAAGCTGGTGAGGGCGCATTTTTTTTTTATTTGCAGCACAGCGGCGACAGTGGAATGCATTGAAGCACCTGATCGGTTGTTATACATTGGTTGGTGCTTGAATGCACTCCACTATCGCTGCTTCAAGGTGTGTGTGTGTGTGTGTGTGTGTGCGCGCACACACACACATACGTATATACCTGACGTGCATATATCGTCCGAAATACGTCCGCCACAGAACCCCATTTCGGATGTGCGATGGATGAACAAATTAGTTTTTTTTTTTCTTGATATCCATCGGACGTCCGATAGACGTCTGTTGGAGATTTGCGGACGTCAATCGGAGGTCCGTTATATCGGAAAGCGAGTATCTATAGGACGTCCGACGGATATCCGTGGTTGCTTGGGTATATAGCTGGTACATGACTTGGGAAACGAACAGCGCTAAAAACGGGGCGAAACAAAATCAAGACAGTGCGCTGTCTGTGTGTCTTCTTTGCAGGCCAGATTTTTGCAGCCCAGATATTCTAGTGAGTTGTACTGATACGTACGGAAGAGGGCGGGTACTATTTTGCAAGTCGCCTATCACTCAATCGCGCTTTCGGCGTTGTGGGCACGCTGTATATTCTAGATTAAAAATAGAGGGACGAAGCTTTGCGCTAGAACTTCGATAGTAATCATATGATGCAAGTTTCACTCACTTTCGGTGACCTTCTGTTCGACTTATTTGAAGAGATGTTTGGAAGTAACTTGCGATCATGGCAGTTTAGTCTTCAAGCGACGCATATTGTTATTTGATCACACTCAGGAATTGATCATTCGGACAGTCCAAAGCAGGCTGCTTCCTGTTTAGAAGCCTTTGTGAAAATTATGGCATCTGTAGCTCGCAGTAAAATTAGGGTCAGTAGCTTCGAGAGTAAAAAAAAAGGCGAAAGCTTGCACTAGGCCGCGCAAAGTTCAAGACCACACGAAGCTGGCCGATTGAATGCGTTTCTTGGTTGTATAGCTAAGTTGAACTTAGTTGTCAGGGGCGTAGCCAGAAATATTTCTCGGGGGGGGGGGGGGGGGGAGCAAGCGTCAGCTTTCCTCTACGTGACGTGATCGATAATAGATGTCGGTAGTTTGGACTGATTCTATACATGTATATCAAAGACATGGGACCCACCCCCGCGTGCGCGTGTGCTTGTGAAGAAATTAAGTAAAAAGTAAAGTAACAAGTACGACAGGTACACTGGGCGTTTGAAGCAACGGCCTCTCATCGCGCCACTGAATGGACCAATCTTTGAAAACGCATCATTGAGACGACCTGTCCGATCGGAGAAGACATCGTAAAATATAAACCGCATGCAAGCGATCTTGCACGCGACAAGCGACGCGATGGAGATGGCTGTCGCGTTCGCTCGTCGCCTACAAGTTGTACCGCACGCGAGCGACGACTTTGAGCGTAAAGCCTTTATTGAGCGACGTCTCCAGGGTGTTGCCGGTATGAGGGCAGCAAATACGCGCCGAAACTGGCGTGACGCGTGCTTTATTAATTTAAGTTACTGTGTTTTACTGTAAAGAGCAGCATAAATATTTCTAAAGGTCTTGAACTACGTTCTTATCCTCGCACGTATCAAAATTTAGGCGTTTGCTCGTTCCGTGCCACAGTCGGTATGTACTTGACTGATGTACATCCTGTTCCGGCTTCGCGCTGTTGGCTAGTCACTCATAGCCGTTCCGAGCGACGAGCGAGATTTCCAGAACCGAGCTAGGGTGGCTAGAATGGGTGGCCATTCTAGCCACCCTAACCGAGCGATCGAGCGACAAGAACAAGCGATCTGTTCGCGCGACATACGGCCCGTTTCGTCGCTCGTAGCCGTCGCAAAGGGGTGAATCTTCCTATACCTCCTATTGGTTCTCCTATAGCCGACGCTCAGTCGACGCTAGCGCCAAGGCGCACTACAGTTAGGCCCTAGCGGATGGATGACGGTACTACGGTGGCGAAAAAAAGAAAAAAAAAGAAAAGCCGCTCTATTTTTTATATTCTCCCCCTTTCGTATAGCCCTTTTTTTCTTTTTTATGATAACATGGTTCCGCTCGTTTCTCCTTTCCCTTTTGACTTTCCTATCCCTCTCCCATGCCTCGCTTCCCCTCCCCTCATGCCTCGCGCAATGCTCTTTTTTTTATTTCTTTAGCTGTCCGCGGCGCGCTGTTTCTTTTTTTTTCTTTTCTTTTCATTTTTTTTTTTTGTCGCAGGCGTTATCAGACGCATCTCTGGACCGAAGCGCGCGCACCGCGCTCCTCCGTGCCAGGCGTTACACCGAGAATTCGTGCTTGTGCGCAGTGGACATGCATGCAGTCGCGTTCATTATTACAATCAAGCAAGCATATGACCAAATTGTGTTGTAAGTGGAATTACTTTTAATGCAACAGTTCTTTGGACTTACTTTATTGCGTTCGTTTGCGAAAACCAGAATTTAAGCAGACAGTGCAACACACTATAGAATGAAACAAAACGCGGAGGGGAGGGTGTTTCATGTACGCACATACAAAAAACATTTATTGTAATTGCTCTAATGGCCAATGCGCAGAATAGCTTCTCATCGCCTGCTTCTCGCTCGGTCCATAAAATCCACTTCCGTGAAGTGCGCCGAGCATATTCTGCGGTTGTTGACCTTGTCTCTGGGCAAACCCATTAGGTCCATCCGTCCAGCGTAGGTTAAAACGCTTCCATCCTGAAGAACAGTGAGAGAGAGAGAGAGAGAAAACGTTTACTCTTGAAACTATGTCCCGAGCGAGGCCCGGTATCACCCTGAGTTGGGAAGGTTCCTTAGTCCAGAAACCCTCTGGCTTCGGCTGCCCTCTTGGCCCTGGCGACGAGTTGTCGTTGGTCTTCCAGGTCCCCGAGGGCGAGCTTGGCCTCCCACGCTTCGAATAGGTGATCTTCGTTTGCTTGTGGCGCTCGGTTAGCGTCCATTTCCGGCTGCATTTCGCTGTCTTCATGCCACGTACATTCCAAGAGCAAGTGTGCCAGGGTGTCGGGAACGTTGCAGAGTGGGCAGAGGTAGCTGTGGAGCGTCGGGTAGAGACGGTGCATTATAGTTCCGTGAGTGTAAGTATTACTTTGTAGGCGTCTGAGGACCACGCTTTCTTCTTTGCCGAGGTTTGGGTGCGGTGGAGGGTACACGTGGCGCTAGAGCCTGTAGTGTTGTAACATCGCCCGAATATATAGTTGTTGGGTACGGCTTCCTCCTCTTCTGCCGCGGGTCGGAGGGCGTGTGGGGCGAGGGGAGCCCGGCTGACGTGCTCGCGGGCAGCGGCGTGGGCCGCTTCGTTCCCCTCTAGTCCCTCGTGTCCGGGTACCCACGCAGGTGTACGGGAGCGGAGTGCTACGTCGTTTTAGTACATCAGCCGAGATGCGGCCCCTCGAGAAATTTCAACAGGAGGCCTGAGAGTCGGTGAAAATGACTGCTGCGTCTGTGCATGCTGGTGGTGGCGAGAGCGATTGCCGCTTCTTCCGCCGTTTCCGGGTTGCGTGCCTGACGGGTGCCGATGCTAACTCGTGGCCTCGGGAGTCTACGACGGTGAAAGCGTACGCGTTTCGATGCGGATACTTGGCCGCGTCGGTGTAGCCGGCATCTGGGTCTTGCTTGAATCTTCGTTTGATGGCGTTGGCTTTAGCTTGCCTTCTGCTCTTGTGGTATATGGGATGCATGTTGCGCGGGATGGGTGCAATGCAGAGGGACTCTCGAACGTCCGATGGGATTCGTTCTTTCTTGTCCGTGTCTGCGACGTACGTCTCACTGTAGTTCAGGTGTCGGAGTACTGATCTCCCGGTGGGTGTAAGCTTGAGTCGTTCCAGTTGGCTGTTCTTGTGTGCTTCAGCGAGCTCTTGCCACGTGTTGTGGGCGCCCATCTTAAGGAGACGTGTAGTAGTAGCCATGGGGGGGGGGGGGGGGGGGGGGAGTCCCAGGGCGACAGTGAAGATCATAAATTATAACATCGCAGTTGGAACATGCAAAACTGAGCTCGTTTCGCGCCGCGGCAGAGTACTAGTTGTGATATATCAACCTTAATTCTCATGCAGAAAGGAATTTTTGAACGATGGCGACCACTTAGCAAGAAATAAGTGCAAAGCGCATACCTACACTTTCCCTTGCGATACGCACAGGTGCTACTATATTTATAAGGAGCTTTGTGTTCGCTGCTTGTTGACATAACGATTTACTGCATCGTTGTGGTGTATTCAAATCAGCTAGCTGATGCCTCACCACCGGAAAGCCATGTACGACTGCGCATAATTACTGTCACAAATAAAAACCGGGAAGTAAACTGCACAGTGCTCACCTGTTGTATTTAGGGATGCGGTAGAATTTCACGTCGCATGGCTCACTTCGTCTTGATGTGTTTGCACACCATCGAACCATACACGAACAGTGACAGCTGCGAGACATTTCGGGGAAAAGCCGACAAACGTGCAACGGTAGGGTACGACACGGACCACACTGCTAACGCGGAAGGCGAAAAGCGCAAAACGGACCGCATAATGCCAGAAAAAAAAATGCTGCCGTTTTGGCCGTTATCAGCACGGCCGACGGCGAGCGCGGGCCTAAAGTCCCTATATAAGGAAAGTACCGCCATCCTTTGATCAACGCCGCTTCGCTCTCTCTTGTATCTCCGATTGGACGATAATAGCGCGCGCTTTGACTTCTTTATATTTAGTTTTTTTTCCGCCTCGGAGCCATGTTGAAAGTACCTCTGCGCAGCCGCAGTCTCCGGCGGCGGTGCGCGCCCGGCCTGAAAGTTTCAACATGGACTTTCTAGGGCCGCCACCATCGACTTGCTTTCGCAAGCAAAAAATAAAGAAAAACGCAAGCGCTTTAGGAGAGGAGACGACGGAGGAAAGAGTAGATGGCGGTACTTTTTCTGTATAGGGACTTTACGCGGGCTGCGCCAGCCGCGCCGCCGATAGTTGAAGGCGAGAGAGAAACGACAAAGTTGAGAGGGTTGACAAGAAAAAAAGGAAAAGCGATTTTGGTTTCGCATCCACTTCATGGATGGCGTTGCAATTCGCGTGGACAAAAAACCAGCGTAGTTTCCGACGCCTGGCCGTCGCCGTCGCGCACAAAATCGCTCTCATGCATGGTGCGATTGCGCACTGCGTTTTTCGCAGCACTTGAGATTTGCGGTTGCGCAAAAATTAAAATTTCGGGGGGGGGGGGGGGAGGTTGAGCGCCCCCCCCCGGCTACGCCCCTGTTGGTTGTAGCTTGGCCTATACTCGTGTACGTCATCTGTGCTTGTACTGGAAAGGCTGCGGTAGTACTGGAAAGGTGCGCGGCGGTAGCGCGACGGTGCGGGGGAGCATGACGTCATACCAGCTGTGGCGGCGGCGATAGCGCGGCGGTGCTGTGACGGCCTTTTCTGCATTTTCTTGCATCATATTTGACTATTATTGCGATAGCAATTATATGGACAGTTCAACCGGATTTCTGCCGTCGGCGTCGCCGTCGCCGTGAGGTTCTCTATAGATAAAATATTCGCCGCGCGCCGTATGCCCGAGCGGAAGCGTGCGGGGACGCGCGCTATCACGGAGAGCGAACGCACTCAATCTCCCACGCGCAAGCAAGGAAGCGGGAAGCCAGCGCCGGAGGGAGCGGGGGGGGGGGGGGAGGGGCGCACTTCCTCTCTGCCAACAACCGCGCTCGTCGCTCGCTCGCACCGTCGCTTATCTCCACACGGCTCTGACCTTTATGCGCCGTGCATTCGCCGCTCAGTTTCCGTTGAAGCGATAGACCGCACGTACGTACCTTCGCCCGCTGCTTGCTGCCAGCGTTTTGACAGTCGTTGTCTGCAGTCATTCAGTGTGATCTATTCATGTTGTTTGTGCGCGCTCACACCACGCTTGTTCATTCAGTTAGTAATAGTCGGGCCTCATTTTCCAACGCACGCTACACATGCAATGCTGCCCGGATCGGCAGTGCAGCGCTACAGGTGTGTCCCTTCGCACGCGCTGCCCACGGAAGCGCTTCTCATCAACACCACCGTTTCACACGCGCCTTCTCGTGGTCATCGAGTCTCTCTTCATGTCGGTCTACTTACGCCGCAGCACACCTGCTTACTTAATCAGCTCATGTTTACTACAATTCATATTGCTACCAAAGCCGCTCACCTTACTTCGTATGACATTGCTGTGTTGCTATCGCATTCATTGCTTCGCCCCTAGGCCGAAACTGTGACATTTTTTTTGGCGTTACAAAATTAGAGGTAGCAACATGGCGGCGTCTTCGTTGTTACCAATTTTTTGGCATGCTTTTCTTCTTCAGTCAGTGTATTAACTCTATGCCTCCAAGTTGATTATATTAACTCCATGAGACCGCCCCATTAGGCTTCCGTTGACGCCTTGATACGCGGCATGTGTTACAGAACTGCCTGGCATGTGAGCAAAGCAGACCCCTGGGTGCACTGTTTATGTGGCAAGGACTGAGGATAGGCACAGAGCGTAGGCTCACTGCCTACTCACAATGGCTATGGAGTTTACTACCGAGTAGGAGGCTGCAAGTATTGACAGTAGTGGCCCCATTCCGATGGAGGCGTGCATATGGCTGCTTGTGTACTTACTTCTTAGTGTTTATTGTGCCCAAAAATCGAAGTTAGTTTAGACTAATAAAGTTGAAGCGGTCTGCGCTGGATGCATGAAAGAAGATGAAGAGGGTGGCGGGGGGAGAAGTGAAGAGAAAGAAGTGAGATTAAATGGCGGACGACACCCGTCTCACTGAGATTATGTCTTTTATATAGCCGTTCTAGTAAGGAACGCTATATTTTGGCGCAGCCGACAGCTTCTGAAGACCAGACATGTGGGTAACGTTTTCGTCGACCAGGCGTCATCGGAGTCTGTTGTTTTCACCCGATAACAAGTGCACGGTGAGCCAGCGACGGACCTTCCTCGCGAAGTTAGTTCTACCGAGCTGATCAACGTGGTGCTGCAAGAAGCTGCAATCACCCGCCAAGCCTTGGTGCAAACAGGATTGGTGACAGTGAACCTACAGCTCCAGACACTGAGCGAACTCGTTCTGGAACCCATACTCCGCGGCACCCTCAAAGAGGAAACTCCCGCCGAGAAGGTGAGCCTGGTCTTGACTGTTATAGAAGAACTGCAAAGGCAAACGATGCAACAAAGTGAAATAATGAGAACTTTTGTCCAAACGCTTCATCAAGAGAAATCAGCACGATATATTGTAGAGCCGGATGTTTTTGAAGGAGACTCGCAAAGTGTGCACTACTGGCTGTGGTTTTTCGAGTACGCCTGTGACAAGAATATGTGGCACTCCGACGACACCAAGATTTTGAATATGCGCCGTTATTTGAGAGCTATCGCCAGAAAATGGTATGATGTGCACCTAATGGATCATGAACCAACATGTTGGGAACTGTGGAAAAGCAACTTTTTAGCTGCTTTCCAAGGCAACGAGGTAGAAAGATGGGATGCTGCACTGCGGTTCAGATATACATGTGGCTCTCTGCTTGAGTACTGTATTGAGAAGCGTCGCCTATTGTATTCTGCAGAACCGAAGCTGGCGTCTCGTGCAGTTGTAGCTTTGGTAACGCAAGGGTTGTGTATCGAAATGCGTAGTCAAGTCCAGCTGAAAGGTCTAAGAACGTTTGATGACCTTCTGAGCTTTCTACATTCCACAGTGTCAACAGTTCCATTGAGAAGACAACCAGGCGGCAGAACAGAACAACTTGATTCTCATAACCTGAGTGAACATGTAGAGTCGTTACCGTCATCCGAGCGTGAAGAAAGCTTCATAAGCAAATACCTGAGAAGCATCGATCATGACTGTGATGATGGTGAAGGACCAGTTACTGTAGTTCACGACGGACTATTTCCACATGAACTGACTGCCGTGGATCAAAATCCCGAGAAAAAGAGCTACTGTGAGACCGTGTATTTGGTGTCGTCAAGCTTACTGTATGCTCCTATTAAAGTAGATGGCATTGAAGTGAAGGCCCTTGTTGACAGTGGGGCTTCTGTCTCAATTATCAACAAGAGTCGAGTGGATGCCGGTCGTTTGCATGCTGGTAGAACGTTGCGTGTCCAAGCCTACGATGGGTCAATGACCATGCATAGCGAATGGATAACGCTGGCTATTGAATTCCAAGGACATTCTATTACCAGTGACGTATTGGCAATTCCCAATGTCACCTATGATTTTCTTTTGTCCCGCCCAGACACGAAGAAACTGAAGATAAACGTCTATTGGGACGACAAAGTAATGGCCGAAGACAACATAAAAACAGAGGATCCTGGTGAAGAAACTAGCGTATCAACGCTGATTTTCAACGAGGAAGACATAAAGACTAAGCACCCAGAGCTTATATGCATGGGCAGCTATCCTCCAGCGATGAAATCACATGTCGTTCCTTTTGAGCTCGCAGATAAAACTGTGGTTCGTAGAGCCCCCTATAATATGTCCAGAGATAAAAAGGTGTGGCTGAAAAAGGAGCTGCAAGAAATGTTGGACGCAGGTATCACCCGGCCTTCTGTCTCCCCATTTGCTTCTCCTATAACCATAGCGCCAAAAGAAGACGGAACGTTCCGCCTTTGTACAGACTACCGTGCTCTGAATCGTCAAACTGATTTGATACCTTATCCAATGCCGAGAATCGATGACATCATTGACGAAACTGGTGGTTGCCATTGTTTTTCACGAATAGATCTCTGCAAGGGCTTTTGGCAGATTCCACAAAGTGAAGAGACGAAAAAGTACACCGCGTTCATAACCCCATTTGACTTGTTTGAGTACAACCGCCTACCATTTGGTTGGAAAAACTCCCCTGCGTGGTTTCAGAAGATTATGACCGACATTCTGAAACCTTACTTGGGCACATTTTGCAATGTGTACATCGACGACATTATCATCTACTCAAAGACACAGGAGGAGCACCGTAGCCATCTTTCAAAAGTTCTTCATGCTCTCAGCCTTGCCCAACTCAAAGTCAACTTCAAGAAAAGTGCGTTCTTTCAAGAAAAAGTGGTATTTCTTAGCAGGGTGTTCGATGGACACACTAAAAGCACTAAGCAAGAATCGGTAGAAAGAATTTCCAAGTTGGTAAAGCCTTACGACGTGCACTCCCTACGTGTTTTTCTTGGTCTAGCAGGATACTTCCGGGCGTTCATCAAAGACAATGCCCTGAGAACAAGGTGTCTGACACGCTTAATCCAGAAGGACATATGCCTTTTCAATGGGACGAGGAGTGCGAAGGTGCCTATTGTGAGCTGGTAAAACTAATATCGTCGGACCCGATCTTGCGAATACTGAATTTTTCTATGCCTTTTGTGCTGAACACAGACGCGTCACACTATGCAACCGGTGCAGTCCTATATCAGAAATCCTCAACCCAAGCTGATGAAACGAAACACCACGTTGTGGGGTATTATAGCTATACTCTGAAGCCTGCTGAGATCAATTACTCCACCACAGAAAACGAAGCTCTGGCCGTCTTAAAAGCTGTTCGGTATTTTCGTACTTACCTGGAAGGTGCAAAATTCAAGCTATTCACTGACCATCAAGCACTGACTCAACTTCTGAGCATCGCACAACCAAGAGGCCGCATTGCCAGATGGGTCAACTATCTGCAACAGTTTGATTTCATAATCTCGCACCGTCCTGGCCCGCTTCTCACTGATGCTGATGCACTATCTAGATTACTTGTACACGAATCAAGCGAAAATCCAGAAGTAATCAATCGTACTAAGCTGCGGGAAGGTACCGAAGATCTCCAGTTCATCAAAGGAAAGTATCATGTACCACCAACTATGGTTTAAAGGATTCTTCATTTGTACCACGCACGACACTCCTGGATCGGGCGGACATGATGGCTTCTGGCGCACATATAAGAAATTGCTCATGAGATTCACATGGCCGGGCATGAAAAACGACGTCAGCCATTACATACGCACATACCACCTCTGCCAGGTGAACAAAGTTAAATTCAAGCAGTCGACAGACGTTATGACATACCCCGAATATTCAAGCGTCCCATTCGAAGTAATCCATTTGGACTTCGCGGAGCTCAAGAAGAAGGCGGAAGGAGTCAAACGAACGCAAGCTTTCCTGCTTTCCATAGATGAGTGCACAAGGATGATTGCAGCTAAAGCTGGTAAAGAAGATGCAAACAGCGTTATCGATCTCCTCAAGGCTGAATGTTTTAAGCACACAAGGACGATAGTCTGCGACAACGGGCCGGCTTTCCGGAGTGCGAAGTTATCAAAGTGGGCAGGAGAGCAGGGGATAACAATCAAGTATTCCTCTCCGTACCACCCGGCAGCAAACGGCCTAGCGGAACGAGCCATACGAGACGTCAAGCAGTTTCTGAAGATGTATCCAGACTTTGCAGGGGGCTGGAAGTGCTGCCTCGAGGCCGCTGTGAAACACCACAACAGATCGTACATCACTGGTTTAGGCTGCAGTCCTCATTTTTCCACTTCGGGCACAGCTCCCATACTTCCTGCAGATCGTGAGCTAGGCCTCATAGAAAACCTCCAACTCAATGAAGTCAGGAAAACTGCAAAAGAACAGGAGGTCTACAAGCGCCGCATGAAAAGAAACTTTGACAAGAGACACAACAGCGAGATACCGGACATACAACCTGGAGACTATGTCCTTATAAGGAAAGGAACTGTACCTTCAAACGCCAAGTTTTACGGACCATTTGAAGTAGTTAAGACCGCATCCCAGCATGGAATATTGAAGAGCGTCTGGTACACTGGAGCGTCCGGTCAAACGGAGTGCGCTTCCATTGGGAACACATTCAAGTATTACACCAGGAGGTGTAATCAAAAGAAGTCCGGAAGAGTGAAGCGGTCTGCGCTGGATGCATGAAAGAAGATGAAGAGGGTGGCGGGGGGAGAAGTGAAGAGGAAGAAGTGAGATTAAATGGCGGACGACACCCATCTCACTGAGATTATGTCTTTTATATAGCCGTTCTAGTAAGGAACGCTTTTAAAACCCCTTGCTTGTTTACTTCGCGGTATCAGGTTGCTTATTACAAGAGAACATGAACGTACAAGTCCTCTATTTTGAATTTAGCGCCAAAATCTCAGTGCCAGTATGTGGGTGTGGTGCCTGATTTAAATTTTCTTCTCGTACCTGGGCCGTTGGGGCTCGGTAAAGGTTCTTATACTGGCTAGGTTCAGTCTTTTGGCTCCATTAGAATATAACGATGTCTATCTTTAACCATAAAACATTAACCAAGCCCCGAGCACACGCCGCCAGAATCCACGACATCACGACACACTGGTGCAGGACCTTCCAAGGCAGCGTCTCACTTGTCATCCGTTTTCGTGTCTTTTTAGGGGCGAAGCTCCTTATAGCGGCACCCGTTCGTCCCAGTCGTCGTAGTAGTAGTGTGTAACCAGTCTGAGAAAAAAAATTTCGAAGTTGTGTCCGTAGCGCGGAATCGAACCAGGGACCCCTCGCTTCCGAGCGCGCGGCGTTAGCCCACTACGCCACGAAGCGGACATGGACACACGCACCACGATGGCAATAAATACCCAACATTAACGAAAGGCCGCATTTCTAGCGCGTTTCTAACGCGTTTGTGCTAGCGCGTTATGGCCCGTGTAAGAAGCTGGTGTAAGACGCTGTGGCCTCTCCGCCTTACCTTCAACGCGTTTCGAACGCGCTGCCCAAAGCGGTGGCAAGTCAAGTTCAAGTCGAGGAGCGTTTATGAATACGGGGGGGTATACTCTCTCAGCAGTCATGTGATGGCGTCGGCAAACGCGGTGCACGTTCCGGCATGTGTAAATGGCTGCGTAAGACGCTGTGGCCGCTCCCCCTTACTAGAGAGTACTGCACGTTTCTAACGCATTTGTGCTAGCGTCCCCTTAAGCGGGAGATCCGATGATTCCCTCCGGAGCTTCGCCCACTCATCATCATTCACCCCGTGGATATGCTGTGATTTTTTTTTGGCTTAGCAAGCCTCCGGTCAAGATAAGGGCTTATTCACACTGGCAACTCATCGAAGTCGTGCGAACAAGTTGTTAGCAGTGTGACCAGTCGCAAATGGTCGCAAAGTGACTGTTTCTGTTCCGTCCCTCACTGCTGAATTTATAACTTACTGAACCAATCAGCAGCAGAGCAGGAGGTCTTATTTACTTGCCGGTGGCGCTGCAAGCAGTCCTGAGTAGCATCAATCGTGAGACATTTCAGGGTGGCGACAGGCAGGTCGCGCTTGCCATTGTGGGCATCTGTTACCGCGAGCCTTTGTTGCTAGTCCAGGTGGGCCGCGCAACCTCTATAAATTATTGGTTTTAATGCATCCTCACAGCGGCGTTTTCCATACCGTAGAAGGGAAATTACCAGTACAGCTCAACCTATTTTTACAGCGAAGCTGTTTACCTCCACCCCCCGTATGCGTTCCCAAGAGGGGGTACCCTAGGCAGCCTTGCGTCCATAACGTGGACAGGAATAGAGACGATACGATTGCACAGCGGCTGTGCACGTGGCCTGCGCTTCTGTGGTTGTAACGTTAAATGCGTCGGAGGTGCTCCTGGAATGGACACGGGTGAGGGAAAGGGGGAGTGTGTGTGGCAATAAAGCAGTAGCGCACCCAGGATCTCTGCCAGGGGGGGGGGGGGGGGGACAGTTTGCCAATACCATCTAAACAGCGCTAATTTCGATTTATTCACGGTAAATTGTCAAAAAATGCGCTTTTTGCGAGTGTGAAGACGATTGCGCGTCTTACATCTTAGTTGCAGTACTCAAATGCGTAAGGAAATAAAAGGGGTTAAACAAAAGGGGGGGGGGTTAAGTCGGCCTCAGGGGGGGGGGGGGGTTACAACCCCCGAATCCCCCCCGCCCCCCGTCGGTGCGCCACTGCAATAAAACCCCTATATATAAAAAGTAGCGACACTCTCCTCCTCCGCCTTCCCTCCTCTTGGTTTCTCCTCTCTTTCACGCTCCTTTTTCGACCGTTGCTCCGCCTACACCGCTTGAAACACGTGCACTTGTTTATCTTTCGCCGCTGATCAGATTCGACGATCGCCGACTGTGTTCGCCGCTATCGTTGTGCTCCTCGCCAGTCGGTAGACGCTTCTCGGGCGAAAATGGCGATGGAGCGTGATCGCAAACAAACGCAGCCAGCGACCGGCGGCGCGACGGTCCACGTGATGCCATTAGGCCAATACCGACGCGGCATCGGCCTCGGACAGGGTGTGCGAGGAGGCGGCGGCATTCTTCAAAGCGTGACGCTACTTTTAAAGACGATAGTCTTTCTTGGGGAACTTAAACGCTGAAAATTTGGTCTGTCTGTCTGTCTGTCTGTCTGTCACCCGATTCAGCCACCCGGCCAAAGTTGGACCACTTGCTTACCGCCCACACTACTTAAACTGGTACGGCTGTTCATACTTGTGAACGTTATCGATCACAAAGTAAATATTACGCATATCTGAGGCGCAACATCACTAGGTAAGTATTAGGAGGTGCGTTCCTTTAATAGAAAAAGGTGAAGCATCAATTGCGATAGCAAATTTGTAGAGAGCTATACGGAGTAATGATATTAGCTTTATCAGCTGTATAAACTTGGACATGCAGCAGCACCGGCAACACGCAGAACTGTTGTCGACGCCGTCGGCGTTTTGCCCGCGTTCGCTCAAAATGCGTGCAGCGTTGGTGACTGTTGCCGGAACCTCTGATATAAATAGGCACTTGGTGCCGCAGCTAAACGTCGCCTCCCTTCCCTCCCACACGGCCTCTCGCGCGTTGGAAGAAGGCGCGTTTGCTCTACATATATGGTGATTGTGAAGGAGGAAAGAGACGCCTACTTCTGCAGCCCTTAAGCGAGCACGGCGCAGAACGCGCGTTTGTTCTCCGCCGTGCGTTCACTCCCCGTGAAAGCGCGCGCCCCTCGCGCCCTTTCACTCGCACATACAGCGTTCGGCGCGCGGCGACGATTTCATCTCCATTGACGTCATACGGAACCTCACGGCGACGGCGACGCCGACAGCAGAAATCTGCTTTTGAGTGTCCATATAATTGCTATCGCAATAAAATACATAGATACGTAACTCTAAAGACCCTAGTTTCTTAAGCTGCGCTGAAAATGCCATGCTATGGGCGCCGATGAGCGCCCTCTGCCATGGAGGAAGGAAACCCTCTGCACAAGCTCATGTTTCCCGATGTATTGCCAGATGGCGTCCATGTCTCACGCAGCGCCTCCTCAATTTTATCAATGCCAGCCAGATGCGGCTGATTCAACATAAAGGAAGCGCTGTCTGAGGCAGGGCAAAACATAAATGGCCGCTTGATGAAATAATGCGGTAAAATGAAATCTGTTCAAACATTCATGCCAGGACGGAAATGGGACGAGAACAGCATCACGGGTGGCCGCGGATCAGACCAGCACTCATGAAGTACGGCCGGCAGAAGACTATCGTCTTTCGACATTTGCAGCGAAGCACGCAGATACGCGGCAAATTTTTTATATATAGGGGTTTTATGTGGCAACGGTGCTGCAGTAATGGCGATGGGTAAGGGGAGAAGGGGAATGAGTGGCGACAGCGCCTGTGCATGTGGCCTGTGCTTCTGTAGTTATAACGTTTAGCGTGTCGGAGGTGCCGGCGCGGCTGTTGCAGTGGTTGCGACAGATGCATGGGAGGTGTTGTGACTGCGGTGGCACTTGTCTTGGTGTAGTGTGGTGCCGTATGAGAAAAATGTATGATTTCGTAATGTATGCAGCCTAAACAGCTTCCCTACTAATCCGTCACGATATGAACATTGCGGTTCCACAATTTTTTTACTTTGGCCTTCCTTTAAAGAACCACAGGTGGTTAAAAAAGTTGACAGACACTTTAGCATGCGCTAAAGAGGATGAAAGCAAATGACTGCGCACACGAGACATTAAATAACTTGACTTCCTCATTCGACTACGTTGTTACTTCCTATTGTTTTCTCCCACTGTGATGGGGAAACAAACAATGACAAACTCGCCGGTGTTTCCAGTTGGGCCCAGGATCCTTTAATAATGACACGGCAGACGAGAGCTTTCCACACGAAACACAGACTTTAACAGACACGCTAGCACGATACAGACTATTTACATACAGACGATTTACATGTACGTGGACTAGAGTCCGCGAATCGTTTGTCCTATATAAACATGTGCCTAGCACTCATGCGTCACCACTCGCCCGTGTGCCTCGTCGCTGCGGTGCCCGTGACGGTGGTTGTGACGGTGGAGCGTCGTTATGGCTACGTCGCTGCTGTCGTGCCGCACCTTGTCGCGGCGTGGCAGCAGGAAGAAAACAGCAGGCCGGTAGAACACCAGGCCACTGCTGTAGCTGGCCAGTAACGCCTGGCCTGTAACGCCTCGGCCGCTATAACGTCGGGCTCGGTCGGCTCAGGCGCCCCGGTGGCCAGCAGGAAGCACTGCACCAGGCCGCTATCACAGCAGGCCGCTGGTACACAGGAGAGCAGAGCCACGAGCGGGATCCACGACCAGGTCCGCACGGTAGCAGGACGCCCGGTCGCCAGTCCTCGGGCTCGCTCAGCAGGCTGGTAGCTGGTAGCTCAGTCGTCCCGGTCCAAGCAGGAAGCACTGCACCAGGCCGCTATCACAGCAGGCCGCTGGCGCGCAGGAAAGCCCAGCCACGAGCTGTATCTCCGACCAGGTCCGCACGGTAGCTGGACACCCGGTCGCCGGTACCCGAGCCTGGAGCCGCCGTTTTGCGAGCTTGCGTTCGAGGC
The DNA here is from genome assembly GCF_013339745.2 of Dermacentor silvarum. NCBI lineage: Eukaryota > Metazoa > Arthropoda > Arachnida > Ixodida > Ixodidae > Dermacentor > Dermacentor silvarum. The sequence continues at coordinate 43,325 of NW_023606531.1, forward strand.
TGCCGCTCGCTCTCACGCTCTGCGTGCTCTCACGTGCTTCCTTTTTTGTTCATGGCACGTAGTGGTCTTTTTCCATTGTCATCATCAGCAATCCTCTTCTTGGTGCTGCCATACAATCACCATCACTTCAAGCTGGCTTGTCACGCACTTTGTCTTGGCACCGCACGCCACTATCCACATCATCACACCCACCAAAGGTTGCGGGTATTAACTATACCTTAATTAACTTCGCCCTAAGTACTGTCAAAGGTGGTGGGTTCGAGAGCCTTAACTCTATTTTAATTAACTGTGCCCTAAATAACAACACCAAGGGTCATGTGCTCAACTTTCATCAATTTTGGTGCCCCTGAATTTCGGGGCCCGAGTGTCTTAATTAAATCTACCTTAATTAACACCAATGGTGCGGGGTTCGACTCCTATCAAGTTTGGTGTCATTGAATTTTGGTGCACGAGTGCCTTAACTTCCCCTTAATTAATTGCACCTTAATTACCTTCGCCCTAATTAACACTAAAGGTCGTGAGTTCTGACTTCCATCGAAGGTCGAGTTCCTTATTTAACTCTATCATAATTCGCCTTAATTAATACCAAGGGTCGTGGGTTCGACTCCCACCTATGGTTGTGGGTTTTGGTGCGCCTTCTTGGTTCTCATAGCTCCCGTGTTCCTTTGAGATATTAAACCCTATTAAGCGATCATTACTTCGGTGTGCTGCAGGACGCACCTTCATGTAAACAAGAACTAACAGTGTGCGCATCGCACAGTGCAACACGAGCACACATGCCGCACATAATCCAATGTCTGATTTGTCATGACCCCATAAAATTATCAGTGAAGCTCGTAATAAAGTGCCAAGGGCACACATGTTTCCTGTCATCATGATCAGGCTAAATTTATGCCCACTGCAGGACGAAGGCCTCTCCCTGCGATCTCCAATTACTCCTGTATTGGTCGGATACAACTTTAGAAGACAGCGGCATTTGCCCCTCAAAGGCGGATGCACACGAGCTGGCACCAATAGGCGCGCACTTCAGGTGACGTCATGAGCCGGACGGCCGGTGTCCCCGCCGACGGAGAACATGCCTAACATGGCCGCCCTCGCTTCGAACTGGGCCAATGCCATTGACTGGGCCGAGTCGCGTCAGCTCTGTGCGCCTCCCTTCGTCAGAGTGAATTCGAATTGTTTGTGGTGGTGTGTCATGCCGGAAATATTATTTTGAGCTTATGATGCACAATTTGTGCCGCGTGCGTTTGTTCTGAGCCGTGAGCCGGCGAAGAAAGATTGCAGCGAACATCGGTGACGCTGCGCTTCGTGTGGAAACAGGATCCCGCGGCGACATACCGCTGCAAACAAACACCGTACGTGTTTGTTCCGTGGTATTTTGTTTTGCTCCTAAGTGAAGTTACGGCGAGGAGAGTTCGCCAAAGTCTGGTACCTACTGTGAGCGGCGGGTGTGTTTGTGTACTGTGCCCCTGCGTTTCTCGTCGGACGTGGTGAAGTGATGGAGCAAAACCATTATCAGGATAAATGAGAAAAGCGTGCGCGGATGAAACCAACCTGCGAGTTTCTCAACAGAAAAGATTTGTGAAAGCAACCTCCAACGCAAAGATTCGTTGCTGCCAGCTCAGCGTGAAAACGACCGATCGTTGGCAGCAGTGTGATAAGATAGCCGAGCGTCTAGCAGCGTCGTTCGAGTGTTGTGTAGCACCGTCGATTGATTGCTTTCCACCAATGCTAACAATCAGTGACTAACACGCGCTGCTTGAGCGAATGTCATTGGATTGTTAACGGTCAGGCGTTTGGAAGCAGTGTTTGTTTCCTTAATGTCAGCCTGAATGCTAATATAAAATTATGACTGATACACTGGTGCCGTTGCAAGGGAGCTTGGCATGTATTCGCGTCGCTGTGTGGCTTAGAACTCTTCGCTCACTGCACGCGCCAGCTGTAGAAAGCCTGCTGTGATACAATCGCGCATAAGCTGTGCTGTCAGCGCTCGACTTGCTTTCCCACAACACAGCTTTGCGCTTTGTCGTGATATGTCGATACTAAAAAATTCCTATGGCAGTGAAGGCAACAGAGCCAATGTGTGCATTAAAAAAAAGTACGACCAAGTAGGCACAGCTGCTTGTGAACTGACTCCTAATAGTTCTGCTCGCGTCTGCGTTAAATGTGTGTGCGTGTTTTCTTGTGTGTTTGTGTATATTTGTTATTTTGCCCTTTTTTGTATTTTAAATCTTAGTTTTCGCGTTTGTGTTCATGTGTGTGATTATGTGAGTTCTTCCGTGCGTGTATGTATTTATTCCTATTTTATCCTTTTATTTTTGCATTTGATCTTGTAAGCATGCTGCAGCCACGACTTTCTTTGCAATTCCATTAACTCGTCTCATTCAAAGCGCCAAGTCCAGTGAATAGCAGGGCTGGCCTCTTCGATGTCATTAAAGCCATTCTCTCTCGTCACCTTGCCTCCTCAGTCTCTCACCTTGCTTTGTTTTCTCCTACTATGCTGACCTTGCTTCTTGTGCTGTTGCCGCAACGTGATTAGCCAACTTGCACCAAAGAAAGTTCTATCAGCTGTGACAACATAAACATTGACAGATACAAAATGTTAAAAGCATCACATGGCTTGCACAGTTACTTCGTCTCTTACCCCTGTTAATGTGTTTATGCATCAGTGCATACGGTAGCTTGCCAGAAGTGCACATGAAAAGGTGCCATATTGTGAAACAGCACCTTGCTATGTTGTTGCATTCAGTCTTAATAAACAGATGGTTTTGCTGCCCGTCACATGTCGTACACATATATAACATTGTGCAGTGGGGTATCATTTCCTGTCTTGACGCTTTCATCATTACAAATGCAGTTTTCTAGTGAATGGAGTCCAGCAAAGCAGTGCTGTGAGAGCTTTTGCAACTTTCACCATTTAATTTATTACTTCCTCAATATCACTGTCTGAATCTGTCCATCACTTTACAATGCCTACGGCTAGTAATGAACAAAGTGACTCACTAAAACATGTTCAACATTACTGAGCATTTTTCCGGTACGTAAATATGACAAAAAAATGCTAGCAAAGTTAATCACGTTAATAATTGTGCTTGCATTCGCATTACTTGCTCGAGCCAGATTAATAAATTGAAAATTGGCTATGACAACACTTCAATTTTCAGTGCAGACTGCTAACGGAGCCATAAAGCGTGCTCCGACTTCTGCTATTTCACTATGGGGAGCATCAAACTCGACAGTGGCTGCCTGAATGAGCATTTTGGGGCTCACTAAGCTAATGATGTCTTATATTTGTTCTCTTAATTGCATTACTTGTGTGAGCCAGACAACAAAATAAACAATGCAACCACATGAATGTTCTTTGGCATTCAAGCTGCTGACTGTGGCTGTCAGTTTCGTGTTGTCTGCTGCTATTTCACCACCACTCGCTAATTAAGACATGCCTGATTTCCAGTGCAGACTGCTAACAGAACCATAAAGCGTGCTCTGACTGCTGCTATTTCACTATGGGGCGCGCAGTGATTCCACTCCTGCGCCAACTGCGCCAAAGTGCGCCAAATGGGATTTACTGCGCCATCCTGATACAATCGACGAAAATTGCGCCTAACTGCGCCAAACAGCCTCGGATTTGGCGGCGTCTATCGCCAACGGGTAATTAAAACGTGCAACGCGATGATAGGGCTATCCTTAGTTGCGAACAGGAGACTAAACAGCACTAGCGCGTGCGTCCCGATTAAGGGGGGACGCGGCTTTCGCATCGCGAAAAATGGCAAAAAAAAAATCGATTTTTTGAAAATCACATTTTCAATTTCTGTAACTCTTATTTTATCTGATTCCGAAATATCATCGCTGAAAACCAAGTAGAAGTGCTCTAAAAAAATTGTATCAGCCAAGGTGCCGAAAAATTTCGCGGAAATCGCGAAAAAAACGGCGTTTTTCAAGCCACGATATCTCCGGAACGGCGCAGCCGAGCGCCGCCATCTTGGACTCGTTGGAAAGCGCATTTCTCCGTCTTCAAATTTGCCGCTTCAGCTATCTCCTCCATACAGAAACAAGCACACAAAAAGCAAATGATTGAAGGTCGTGCCGGAGCCACCGATTGCCCGCGCCCGCCACGTGACTCCAGCGCGGTTCGCCATTGGTCCGGTGCTCGCTTCGCGATGGCGTCGTCTGCACCGCTTGTTGCGGTCTCTTCGCGAGCTCTGGGCAGTTTCCGTATCTCGACTAGTATTAGAGCGGGCGTTACGTGGACATCGCAGCAGCGTGGCCGATCCCGCTTTTTGTAGACGTCTCAGACCCGCGGCTAAGCATTCGGAGCATCGGTGACGCGGATTCGCGACCTCGCTTCGGGCACGGAATCCTCGGTCACGCGGCTAAGCCTTTCGCGCGTAGGCGTCTCCGACTCGGCGATCAAGCACATCGCGCGCGGGCTTCTCGGATCCTTGCCTAAGCATTTCGTGCATCGGCGCTTCCGACTGCGCGACTAAGCACCTCGAGCGTCGACTCCTCGAGCCCGCGGCTACGCATTTCGCGCGTCGGCACATCGCTCGGCGAGTCTCGACTCCTCGGACCCGCGGCTAGGCACTTCGCGCGTCGGCCCTGCGAGCGTCAACTCCTCGAGCCCGCGGCTAGGCATTTCGCGCGTCGGCACCTCGGAAGGCGCGACTAAGCTAATCGAGCGTCGCCTCCTCAAGCCCGCGGCTAAGCATATCGCACGTCGGTACATCGCTCATCGAGTGTCGACTCGTCGGACCCGCGGCTAAGCACTTCGCGCGTCGGCACCTCGAGCGTCGACTCCTCGAGCCCGCGGCTAGGCATTTCGCACGTCGGCCCCTCCGACTGCGCGATTACAGAGCGTCTATTATTTGGACCCGCGACCAGGCATTTCGCGCGTCGGCACCTCGTACCCGCGACTTAGCAAACATCGTGTGCCAACTCTATTATCGTAATGCCACGATATCTCGTAACAATACCTATCTACCACCCCTTCATAAAAACCTCATCATGAGCTCTGCTCACTAGACCACTTGCGCTGGCACAGTCACCTGGCTGCAGAAGTGAGGCATCATACAAAAGTACAGGCTGGAAAGCACCTAGCAGCTGCATTGCTGCCTATCTATCAGAGACTCTCCTAACCTCCATGTCAATGGAAGATGATTCAGAAGGCTGCTGAGAGCCTTCATTCAGTAACATGGTCGATTCTACCAAAAAAAAAAAAAAAAAACAATGCCTCACTGACTGCACTAGAGACTGCTATCAATGAGGCAGTCTGCAGGTACAACGCTAGAACTACTGTATGTTTATGCCCACATAGTTCTGCACCTCACTTGGTTTGAAACCCAGGCACCATGCTATTTGTAGAGCAGCAGTAAAGAATGCCATACAAACATGAAAAACGCAGAACAAAGGCACAGCAGCCCAGAGGCCACATGATGCGCGAACGGTCCCACATTTGCGACGCAACAGCGATGCTACCAATGCATTGGGAATTATGGGAGCTTAACAGCCGGGAAGACGCAGCGCCCGGGAACGTAACAGCGGGGTTCTACTGTCGCTTGTTTGAAGTGCAGCATGACATGTGGTTATAATAACTGCATGCCGCCAATGTGTCCATCATTTCTGTTTATGGATATACGGAATGACATCTGGGAAAACTAGCAATATATGACACGATATCAATTTGTGTGTGTGTGTGTGTGTGTCGCATGTACACTCGTTTTTTTGAAATACTTCAGGATGTGAAAATCAGCTGCTCCAAGCTGCTCCCAAATGCCAAATTGCCTGCTCCAAAATGAAATTTCTGATGCTCCAAAAATTGCTCCAAATCAGAAGTCCGCAGTAGCATCACTGGGCGCGTCAAACTCGACGGTGGCTGCCTGAATGAGCATTTTGGGCCTCACTAAGCTAATGATGTCTTATATTTGTTCTCTTATTCGCATTACTTGTGTGAGCCAGATAACAAAATAAACAATGCAACCACATGAATGTGCTTTGGCATTCAAGCTGCTGACAGTGGCTGTCAGTTTCGTGTTGTCTGCTGCTATTTCACCACCACTCGCTATGACATGACTGCGATTTCCAGTGCAGACTGCTAACAGAACCATAAAGCGTGCTCCGACTGCTGCTATTTCATTATGAGGCGCGTCAAACTCGACGGTGGCTGCCTGAATGAGCATTTTGGGCCTCACTAAGCTAATGATGTCTTATATTTGTTCTCTTATTTGCATTACTTGTGTGAGCCAGATAACAAAGTAAACAATGCAACCACATGAATGTGCTTTGGCATTCAAGCTGCTGACAGTGGCTGTCAGTTCCGTGTTGTCTGCTGCTATTTCACCACCACTCGCTATGACATGACTGATTTCCAGTGCAGACTGCTAACAGAACCATAAAGCGTGCTCCGACTCATGCTCTTTCACTATGGGGCGCATCAAACTCGATGGTGGCTGCCCGAATGAGCTTTTGAGCCCGCCAACGATAATCAGGGTTAACAATAGTGTTTCAATTCAGATATGCCAGCATTTAAATGTGTTTCTATGCCACTTCCTAAATCGAGCACAATGTGTGCAGGACGTTGCTTATCAGAATTGAGCTTCTATTATAAGGAATATGCCATAAATGGAACTGCTTATTTATTTGAGAGGTCACGGAATGGATGGTTGGTTGTTGAGAACCCACCAGCAAAATTTGGTAGCCCTAATAAGGGCTGTTCTTTGTTAATAAGAAGCCTTTATGCTTCGTCGAGTGGCTCAATGCCAGACAGCTCGCAGTCGGAGTCGCTTTCTTCAGTGTCATCTTCACCCAGCTGGATGATGATGGGTTGAATGTGCTCACTCCCAGGCATGTCAAGTCTGAACTTTGCCTCCAAGTCCATCACATGCTGAATGCTCTTCCTCCAGTCTTCCGCCGTTACCTGCTTGATTTTCTCGCTCAAGATGACGTCGACCGTGGACAGCTTGAAGTCTCTGTTGTCTGCAGCAATGCCATTTTTGACTTGGCCCACACAAGCTCAATGGGATTAAATTCGCAGTGGTACGGCGGGAGCCTGAGTACAATGCAACCGGGCCTTACAGCTGTGTTGTCTACGATGTAGCTCAGAAAGCGTGACTTTACAGATGCCACCAGCTCAAGCAGCTGCTTCTTTATCATCCTTTCACCGTAGGTGATGTTCTTGCTTGTGAGCCACTCCTGTATCTTTTCCTTCTTCCAGGCCGTCATCGGCAATTTCTCTTCTCGCCGGCTATGGTAAGGTGCATTGTCTAAAACAATGACGCTACCAGCTGGCAACTTCTGCAGAACGACCTTGAACCAGCCCTCAAAGCGATTGCCGTCCATTTCTTCGTGGTAGTCGCCTGTCTTTTGGCCTCTGAATACATCCAAGCAGCCGTCGACGAAACCATCTTCGCTGCCGATGTGCGTCACGATCAGGCGCTGACCTTTCCCAGAAGGTTGTTTTAGACCCGTCGTCAGGCCATTTGCTCGAGCGAACAGGCATCTGCGCTTCTGCACCACGGTGTCTGTCCACACGATCGACCGAGTGTGTCCCGCCGTCACCCATGTCTCGTCCAGGTAGAAGATCTTTCGGCCTTCCGCCCGGTAGCGCTCCACGTCACGGAGGTAGCGATTCCGCCAATCGGTGATGTCATCCCGGTCGATAAGCAGCGAGTTGCGGCTTCTCTTTTCGTGCTTGAAGCCGATCTCGGCAAGCAGGCGACGCACGGTACACCGCCTTAGTGATGGGAGTTCCATACGCTCCGAGAACTCTGTAGTTATCTTCTCGATCGTCGGTATCTCGTTGCGGCGAAAGAAATCGTGCACACATGACCTCAGCGCGCACAACTGCGTCTTCTCTTCTCCGCATTGCGTGGGCGCTTTCGCGAGGGCGTCGTCAGTTTGCCACCCGAAAAATGCGAAGCTTTAACTTCCTCCCTCACCCTGAACACAGTCCTTTCGCTGACACCGAGCCTGTCGGCGACAAACTTGCTCGTGTCCTCCACGCTGCGTTCAGGCTGCCTGTTACGCCAAAACGTGTAGCAGTGGAAGATCATGTTGCGTGAATCGCTGTTCAGGATGTGGCCGCTCTTGTTCTTGCCGAGGCTCCTTGGTGGTGTGGTCATCGAGGCGACACAAGGCTCGTTCGGCAACAAAGGATTGCGTTCCGATGTCACCTCGCTGGGCTGCATGGCCGAAAACTGGCACGGAATGCCGCGCGCGATCGTGCCCGAACTTACGAGATCGCAGGTTCGCAACCGCGAAAAAAAAAGAAAATATATAATAATTAAAAATAAGCCCAACACATTAAAAAAATAAGGTTGTGCAAACACACAAAATGTATATATGAATTTTATGCTATTAAGCCAGCGACTGCTACGCCCGGTGCCGTCGATCTTGCTCCGTAGCAGACGACGCACAGCGTTGTAGAAGGCACGGAGTTATTTTTCTCTCGCGATCCGGCATGTGCGGTAGCATTTCCATCATGATAGTTTTACCAAACCACTCGTCAAGATACACAAATCTTATTATAGCGACAAATACGCGTTTTAGAAGCAGTCACAATTTTTGAGCGGGACTATTTCTTTAGTCGCGGAGGATTGGCTGCTGCGCTTCGGTCAACTGGCGGGGCCTCCTCCTGTCTTCTAAAGTTGTACCCGACTATAGCTGATTCCAACTTGCGCCTGCAATTTTCCAACTTCATCACCCCACCTAGTTTTCTGCCATCCTCGACTGCGCTTCCCTTCTCTTAGTATTCACTCTGTTACTATAATGGTCCACCGGTTATCCATCCTACGCATTACATGGGCCTGCCCCAGGCATTTTCAGGGGCGAAGCACCTTAGGGCCGAGCCTTGTCCCTCGTCGTCCATTGTCCGTCTGTAACTCTGGTTTGCATGGAGACCACTAGGGGCGCTGCGGTGCACAAGGGCTATATAGCGCTGTATATACTGTACACAGTATAGTGTATATATATATATATATATACAGAACCTCGCTCATACGTTCCCGCTTAATACGATTACCCGGCTCCTACGTTCGCAATCGCGAAAAATAAACATAACCCCATAGAGGAATGTGTAATACGTTCGGTTTAATACGTTCCCGGAAAATACGATTATTCGCAGCAACGTTCAGCATTGCGGCAAACTGCGGTCGTATGATGCGTTCTGCAGCGAAAAATTATCATTCAGGTGTGCAAAAAGGCCGCTCTCATGTGCTTGTGAAGCGCTAAGTGGCAGACGGCCACCGCGCGGCTTCTCTGCAGTGCTCAATCCCCCCCTCCGCGACTTCTCTGCATTGTTCGTTCGCCCGAAGTGACGAAGCGCGGCAGCAGCGGCGAGCAAATTGACCTTAGCGCTACTGCGCCCCTCGCTTCAACGCTTACTAAGCGGCGAAAACAGCGCACGGCGCTACAAGGAGGTGGTGGGGGACGACGCAGCGGAAGTGGTGGCGGACGAGGCCCCTGAAGACGGCGGCGAGAACGAAGGCTTGCGCCCACCGGCTACCTTCGCCGAAGCCCTTGCTGGCCTGGAAGCCTTACAAAGCTCTTTCGCACGAAAGACAACGAAAATGCGGACAAGGGTCTGCAATGTGTGCAAAGGAGTTGTTCCTGTCCAAGGGTGAGATGCACCAGCAGAAAATATAGTCGAATCTCGGTAATTCGAACTCGAAGGGGCCCGAAAATTAGTTCGAATTACAAGGACTTATTTTTGACGTATTTGTGCACCATAGCGCTACGTACGAACGGTGCGAGTCGTGAAATATCGTGGCGCGCAGCACATAGCGAGTGAGGGCCACGAAACTGCCCACGTCGGCCAACGCTCGCATCACGATAGCGCCTCTTCCTCTACACAACCGCAATCTCTCTCGCAGCCCGATAACAGCACGAACGAAACTTCAGGGAGCGGCGGCGCCGGCACGGTGAAGCGCGCGCGGAGACCGTCGAAGGTGAGGAGAAGGGCGGCAGGGAACACATTTGGCCTCGCACACTCCGTCGCTTCGGTGGCTCCCCTCGCCCTCCCTCTCACTCTCTCATAGCTCCCTCACCTTCGACTGTCTCCATGCGCGCCCGCCGGCCCGACGCCAGCTTAGCCCCCTCCCCGAAGTTTGTTTTCTACCGTTGAAGCGAGCATTGGCCGGACTGGCCTCCGCGTTGCTTCCCTCTACCGCAGCGGTGGCCGAGACGTCGGCACGTAACACGCGTGTGTCCGGCGCGACCAGAAACGGCGACCTTGCAATCTGAGGAGATTTCCGGCTGCGGTAGTTTTTTTTTCTATTTTTATTGACTCCGCGCGGGCTTGGAAGGGGTCTCTCCTAGGCTTTTGATCTGTCCATAGAAGGCTATCGGAGGCAATGCCCGGTAGGAGGCGCCGCCACGTGATTTGGCGTGATGCTGAGAGTATTGTCGGCGCGCTGTTATGTTCGAGTTAACCGTCGCAAATGCTTTCCCGTTCGAATTACTGAGCGTTTTCGCCCATTGGAAAACATAACTTTGACGGGACCACAACGTCAGTTCGAATTAAGCATGTTCGAATTAACAAGATTCGACTGTACTATGTTTTGCAAGAAATAAATTTTTCCCTTGTCAACTTTTGTATACTTTTAATTGACCATTCTTGATGCACACTTAGTCCACTCTTTGATCAAGTGAAGTTGCCTGCACAATTTCCTGTGTTGAAATTGTCAAATGACGAGCTAAAATTGCTATATAATAAGATTCAGCAGGGAATTTAAATTCCCTTGCACCTCAATATGGGCTTGTCATCTTCATTTTTTACTGGATTCGGATCGTATGTTTATTTTTCGCGTATTTTTTGAAAACGTACGAATGAGGTTCTACTGTGCACACACACACACACACACACACACACACCACACACACACACACACACACACACATATATATATATATACGGGGAACTCACGGTTACCCGAATGATCCCCCGGTGCTTTGCCCACTCATCATCATTCAGTTCGTGGATATTCGGCGACTTTTTTTTCTCCTTAATGTCAACTAGAATATCGGCTAACCCCATTTGCTCTCTGATCCACACTGCTCTTTTCCTGTCTCTTAACGTTAGGCCTGACATTTTTCCTTTCCATCCCTCTTTGTGCGGTCCTTAACTTGTTCTCGAGCTTCTTTGTTAAACTCCAAGTTTGTGCCCCATGTGTTAGCACCGGTAGAAGGCAATGATTGTAAACTTATCTCTTAAACGACAGTGGTAAGCTCCCAATCAGGATTTGGTAAATAATGCCTGCCGTATGCACTCCGACTCAACTTTATTCTTCTGAAATTTCTTTCTCATGATCTGGGTCCCCTGTGAGTAATTGACCTAGATAAACGTACTTCTTTACAGACTACAGGCTGTCTGGCAATCCTGAATTCTTGTTCCCTTGCCAGGCTATTGACATCATCTTTGCCTTCTGCACATAATCTTCAACCCCACTCTTTCTCGTTAAGGTCCAATCATTTGTTGTAATTCGTCCCCATGTTGGTGAATAGGAAATGTCGTCCTGCAAAAGGTTGCCGAGATATCGCCGTGTGATCCTCACTCCTAAGCCTTCCCAGTCTAAGAGCTTGAATACTGTGGGAATGCGCGACTCTCGCGCCTCCCCAGATGTTGGGGGATGCGCGAGAGTCGCCACCACGACCGCGACCCAACGACCGCGACCACACGACCGGGTGCTAAGCGCCGAAGCGGTCGTGTGGTTGCAGCGCATTGCGAGAGATGGCGCGAGTGTCGCGATGCTAACGCCACCGAATGGCGTGGTGACTTGGGAGAAAAGGTCAAATCGCTTCCTCTTGGATTGGAATCGGCGACCAACACGCACGAACGCTTCGCGCGTGCGCCGGCCCGCTTCGCGGGACCGTCTCGCGAGGCTAGAGCAGGACACCGGTATGGACGAACACGGATCATTCGAACGCGCCACCGTTCGCGTGACGTACACGTGAACGACAGGCGATTGGTCGTAGCATGGGGCAAACATATTTCGCTCGCTATCCGTCGCGTGAGTCCGACTCCTTGATTTGTGGCGAGCCCATATGAATGTTCTATTGATAGTAATTCGGCTAGCGTGTATTAGTGTATGAAAGCTGTAATAAATGCCCTTTTGATTGATTGCACTACTGTGTTGTCGTTCCTTTGTCCCAAGAGCCCGTGTGAGACCCCACAATACTTCTTCTAGCATGCAGTGATAGCATTGGAGAGATTGTGTCTCTTTGCCTGACCCCTTTCATGATAGGTACTTTCAACTTTTTTTTTGTGGAGAACGTGTTTGCTGTATCGTATACTAATCAAAGTATCACATCTGTGGTGCCACGTGCAGGGGCACTTGTTACCACAAACGTTACACTGAAGCTGGTGGTGGAATATGCTACCACTGTCTGCCACAATGGTCGCAAAGTGTACAGACACGAACGGTTAACACCACAATAAATCAAGGCAGAAATTAAACTTTACAAACTTTCTTTTTAATCTGTGCATTGTTGAGGGGAGAGGATTGGGGAGGAAGGGCAAGGGAGACGATCAGAGAGGACTCCTCATCGAGATCTTCCTCCTTAGCTCTGGATGGGCCACCTTGCGCAGCACTTTGGTTAGACATCTTGCAGGGACTCCCTCGCCCCCTGGGTCGAGCGCCGCTAGGCATTCCTGCGAGCACGAAGGAGGAGCATGGTCACATGGTTGCACTGAATCTGCTGAATCTTATTAATACCAATTTTAGCTCGTCATTTGACACTTTCAACACAGGACAAATCGGCTAGCAACTTCACTTGATCAAGAGTGGACTAAGTGTGCATCAAGAATGGTCCACTTAAAAGTATACAAAGGTTGACAGGGACAAGAATTCAGGATCGCCAGTCAGCCTCTAGAGTCTGTAAAGGAGTGCGTTTATCTAGGTCATTACTCACAGGGACCCTGATACGAGAAAGAAAATTCAGAAGAATAAAATTGGTTGGAGTGCATACGGCAGCATTACCAAATCCTGACTGGGAGCTTACCACTGTCGTTGAAGAGAAGTGTACAATCATTGCATTCTACCGGTGCTAAACATATGGGGCATAAACTTGGAGGTTAACAAAGAAGCTCAAGAACATTAAGGACTGCACAAAGAGCGATGGAACGAAAATCTTAGGACTAACATTAAGAGACAGGAAGAGAGCGGTGTGGATCAGAGAACAAACGGGTAGCCGAGATTCTAGTTGACTTAAGCGGAAGAAATGGAGCTGGGAGGCCATGTAATGCATAGGATGGATAACCGGTGGCCTTAGGGTTACAAAATGGATACCAAGAGAAGGTAAGCGCAGTCGAGGACGGCAGAAAACCAGATGGGATGATGAAGTTAGGAAACTTGCGGCGCAAGTTGGAATAGCTAGCGCAAGACAGGGGCGATTGGAGCTCGCGGGAGAGGCCTTCGTCCTTCAGTGAACATAAAATTTAGGCAGATGATGATGATGAAAGTTGACAAAATTGGAGCGCATCTTGGTCTGTGCTTATGCCAGCTGCACTGCATTGTTTGGTTATGAACTGAGAACCAACGTATGGTTCTCAGCAAAACTAGAGCGGTTGTTTTCACGGTGACCAGCTACACTTATTACAGATCCTCTATTGGTTATGTAGCGTAGAACAAGTATTGTGACTACCCATTCCAGTGAGAGCCTGAACACCGAGTTAGCAAGAGTGGATGCTTGGGCTAGTTGACAGTGAATTGCTAAAGCCATTGGCAAAGCCCTGTGGTTGTGAGCTCCATCTCTTTGCACTCTTAGCAATACATATCAGGGCTTGCACATCATAATAGTGTTAATGTTAGTGCAAGGTGGCTTGCCTGGTTTCGTTGATTCCTCATTGCTACTGCAAACATAAAAAAAAAAACAATTGTATCCGTTTTAAATTCAGCGCGTTCATGCAAATAAGTTCACAAAATAAAGTGTATGTGTTAATGTGTCCCATTGTTACACATTTGTACATAGGGCTAGTGTTGATGTGAGATGGCTGAATAATTTCGCATGTCTGAACTTTTGCAGCCCGAAAAACTGGTCCATGACTATGTGGGTCAGAAGTTTTACTTCATTTCCAATCTAACACGGAAAACAAAACATCTCAAATAACACACATCTAGGTGAACTTTAATCACTAAGATTCCTAGTGCTGTCTAAGAACCAAATCACCAAAAGACAGCACTGCTGCTGCCTTGCTTGAAGAGTAAGTGAAACCAACAAGCTGGCACATAAGTTCTGCGGGCGAATGTGACTGAGGATAATGCTCAAAGAAAATTGCCTTATACAGTCACCAACCAATAATGCGGACTTGACTGGGACCGCAAACGTCCGAAAAATCAGGATTCCGAAATCCCAGATTCGCCCAATAATAAGTGACATTATTCAGCAACAAAGGTGTGCCGCATTCTCCAATCGTTGCTTTCCAAAATACTTTCAATTTTGCGTTACTAGAGCACAAAATTCATCAACGTCTAGAAACGACGGCAGACGCTATCCCATCACAGTGCAACGCCTATCAACATTCCCAGAGCTGGTCACGCAAATATTGCAAAAATCAATGTATCTTTCGACAGTGATCGTCTGAAATTATGGCTGAAGTTTGTCAACACGTGCTGCTGTTGCACATACGCTTGCCCTTAGCCTAGACATTCCTTTTCATGCTTTTCGCATTTTGTCAGTGGTCGAGTGATGCTCTGCAGGCGTTATCAACGGGATCAGCTGGCCATAAAAAGTGGATGATAAACATGGCACAGATCGAGAGGAAAGCACTGCTAGAAAATCGTGGCCCATATCTCGACCATTGTCATGCTGTTGCTTAAGACAGACAAATTACAGTGAATGCACGCACCGAATTCTCAGTGGCAGTTGCTAGATTGACAAGGCTTTGCTAGTTTCGGTTGTCATAGCCAACGACCAGGCTGGAAACGTCTCAAAGCGAAATACAGTAAAACCTCGATAATTCGAAGGTCGCCGACCGCGAAAATTCTTCGAATTAAGCGGATTTTTGAATTAACCGAAATGAATAATAAAAGAAAGAAAACAAGCAAGAACTTGCCGCAAAAAGAAATCACCTTTATTTGCCATGTCCGAGAAAAATAACTCAAAGTAATCACCGATGCGGGATTACTTGGCGCGCTGGTTCGCCGCCCCTAGTGCCATGCTCTCCAGCTGGCTCAAAAAACGTAGCATACAAATATCACCCGCACTGCACTCAACAAAGTTGCGGACGATGTTCACGGAATCGATAACTGCCGCAAAAGCGGGCGTGGTGGTGCTCGACTCCAAAAATTTGGACTTGCTGGATATTCCGGACTTCAAAAATGCACCATCAGGGTTCCCATTGAGTTCATGCATTTTCGCATCCAATTTTTCGGACGAATTGAGACCCCAAAGTTCGATTTTGCGGACTAAATCGCTCTTTCCGAGCCACGGTACCCACTCTTGGAGGCTGCCATGTTGGATTTTGCACTGGCTTGAATTCTAGTTACTCGTTATATAGCCTCCAAGATTGGAACGCGCGCTATCAGTAGAGAGCGCGCGCAATCCTCCATTCTCGGAGGCCATGCCCGCTCTTCCTTGGCTGACAAAACGCTCCAGAGTACTGCACTCTTTCTTTTTTCTTAGTATGCGCTCAGCACTATCGTTGTAACCATTTATTGTGGGATGTTTTTTTTGCGACAGCAATTATATGGACACTTCAAGGATTTTCGCCGTCGGCGTCGCCGCCCTGAGGATCCATACAAAGTCCAAGGGCAATAAAATCATCGCCGCGCGCCCGCCGTATGTGCGAGTGACAGCGCGCGGGGGACGCGCGCTTTCACGGAGAGCGAACGCACGGCGAGCGTAAACGCGACTTCCTCCCTCGTGCGAAAGGCCGTGGGGGTATGGGAGGGAGGGGGGGGGAGCGACTTCTACTCTTCTAACAACTGCGTACTTAGCGCCGGAGCGGTTTCTCGCGCGCACCGTATCTTGAAAGCGATCTCCAGACGACTCTAACCTTTGTATGGCTGTGCTCTCGCCGCTCAGTTTCCGTTGAAGCGATAGACCGCATGAACCTTCGCGGGCTGCGGCGGCCGCGCTCGCTCGTGAGTGCTGACACCATGCGTGTTAATTCAGTGAGTTTTTTTTCTCGCAAGTTTTGGTTGCTATTTTGAACGTGGCGTGTACACTGAGCAGGTGTCTCGGAGACCCATGTCTCAGTGATCGGCGCTACTTCCTGTACCTTCGCGAGAGCTAAGCAGTGCGAAGCTCGTTTCTTGGATCTCCATGGCGGCGGAGATCACCAACGCGGTGACGTTCGTGTCGACTGTACACGGAGACGACGTCATTGCTGCGCAAATCCAAGCAAGTCGATCCCTCCAAGCGTAGTATGAGGCAGGGCATTATTAGAGATTTTCTTTAAGCCGCACTAATAACTTTTTTTTTCGGCCGAACGAGTTTTCCGGACTATTTTTCAGTCCCCACGAGCTCGGAAAATTGGTTGGCGACTGTACGGAGCGCCCTAACCTAACCGCCGCACGTTGCTACTAGCCGGAAACTTCGAATTATCCGAATAGAGCCGCGCGGGCCATTCAAATCATCCGGTAGAATTTGCATTGAGAATGACGGGACCGCTCAAATTCTTTGAATTAACCGAAATTTCGAATTAACCGAGTTCGAATTATCGAGGTTTTACTGTATCTACAT
>NW_023606532.1:0-40001 GCF_013339745.2 Dermacentor silvarum
AGAAAAAAAAGTGATTGAATCGTCGCAATGGCACATCACGAGTCGCCGTATAGCGTCGAAGTCCTTAGTAATAAGGAAATTGTAGTTGAACAGCTCTGATAGCGTCCACGCAACAATGGTTGCTTGTGTACTGTCAAATGTTCATAAGCTGCGGCTTAAAGCGCACGGCACGGTGCGAGAACGCGCTCGCAGCGAAAGCGAAACATTGTGCGCGGACATGCATGCAGACGCGCAGTCGGTGGCTGCGAACCCGTGCGATCGCTGCATTGAGGCTTCATTCTTTGTGTTCGATTTGGTTCTACGGACAGCACTGTGGTGACCGGACCCGCGGCCATAGCGCACGGCAATGAAGACACAGTAGCCGCTGTGAGGGGCGTAAGCATACTGACCGCACAGGTCATGCGCTCTGCTTTTTATTGTACATCGCGCGCCCCCTGGTGGTGTCAGTTACCACACTTCCTTCCCCCTTAACACAACAGATTAACAGCATGTAAGTAGTTACAGTTCAAGGAAAAAACCGCAACACCAGACGGCGTTCCCTAGTGCTCCGACGAAGCAGAGGTGTGGAAGGAGGCGGGGAGCAATCGTTGCGTGTTGATGTTGTGGTGTCACTGGCCTCCAGTTGACGGGGCTCGCCAGATGGTAGCAGTTGACCCTCCAAGCTTGTCGATGCTTCGGGTAACCCACTGTCAGTTGGACCTTCGGTCAACTGTGGTTCCGAGCGTGCGGTAGAGGGGCTGGAGCACCGACGGTTGTGCTGGTCGGGCATCGACTGTGACCTTACATGGTCGAGATGCCGGGTCCATTGTCGCCCATCATCCAATTGTAGCTCCACCTGTGAATTGTGTTGCCTGGTGACTACAGCGGGAATCCAGCTCGGACCTGGCCGAAAATTCCTGGTGAATACTTTGTCTCCTGGCTGTGCTGGCACCCTCGGTTTCGCTCTTTGATCGTACTCCATCTTCTGAGCGAGTTGTTTTTGGATGACTGTTTTCCTCAGGTCCGGCCAGAGCAGATCCAATGAAAGCCCTGAGGCTCCGTCCCATCAACAGCTCGGATGGGCAACACCCGATGACCTCGTGGGGTGTCGATCTATATGATAACAGTATTCGTGCAATCTGTGCACGAAGGTCCCCTTGGCCAACTTTCTGTAGTTTTACTTTCATAGTTTGAACGGCTCTCTCCGCCGCACCATTAGAAGCAGGGTGATAGGGTGGTACTAGCATTCTC
Source organism: Dermacentor silvarum (assembly GCF_013339745.2). Taxonomy (NCBI): domain Eukaryota; kingdom Metazoa; phylum Arthropoda; class Arachnida; order Ixodida; family Ixodidae; genus Dermacentor; species Dermacentor silvarum. The sequence continues at coordinate 1,231 of NW_023606532.1, forward strand.
TTCACGCCGTTCTTCTTCAAGAATGTCGCGTACGCTTCACTCGCGAATGCGGGTCCATTGTCCGATACCACCATGTCTGGGAGGCCCTGATTCGCAAACATGACCCGCATGCACGCAATTGTACATTCCGCCGAGGGTGACGAAACGGGAAAAACTTCAATCGATTTTGAGAATGCATCAATTGCAATAAAAAAATAGGAATTCCGGTAAGGTCCCGCATAGTCCACGTGGATCCTTGACCAGGCCCTGTCTGGGAACGGCCACGGCATCATAGGCACTGGTCTCAATGGTCTCTGCTGTTGCTGGCAAGCGAAGCACTCTTGAACCGTGGTTACGATGTCGGTGTCTAACGACGGGCACCACAAATGACTTCGGGCGATGGCTTTCATTTTCGTGACCCCAGGGTGGCTCTCGTGTAGCAACTTGAGGACTTCCCTTTGGAGACTGGAGGGTACCACAACACGGTTTTCCCAGAGCACACAGTTCTGATGCACACTCAACTCATTGAATCGGGACACGTATGGCCCCCCTCTGTAGACAAGTCTTGAACATGGCCCGACCATAAATCCTGTAGCACTCTTGACAACAGCGGATCTCTTCCAGTGGCTTCTGCAACCACCTTTGATGAAAGGACACGGGGATAGACACCTTCAAGCATGAATACCTCAGCAGGCGCCCCTGGAGAGCATTCAGTTGTTGGCAAGGGGAGTCTACTCAACCCATCTGCATGGGCTATCAGGCCTCATGGCCTATAGCTCAAACTGTAGCTGTACCCTGCCAGCAGCAATGCCCAGCGAAGAAGCCTCGGCGAGCATGTTTCCGGAATAGGCCTTCCAGCACCCAACAGGCCCAACAAGGGCTTGTGGTCGCTAGCCGCTTCAAATTTCCGCCCCCAGAGATACTGCCTGAACTTTGTGACACCAAACACTAGACCAAGTGCCTCTTTATCCAACTGACTGTAATTCTTCTCAGCGGCCGTGAGGCTCCTTGATGCAAAGGCTATCGGTTGCTCTTCTCCAGTAGGCTCTCTCTGTGCCAGGACTGCCCCCAGGCCATGAGGGGAAGCATCAGTGATCAACACCGTAAGTTTGGAAGGGTCATAATGGGCCAAGACACGGGCGGATGCGAGCAGCTCCTTGCTTTTCATGAATCCACATTGCTCAACTGCCGTCCAGCGCCACTTGGCTCCAGTGGTAAGCAAGCTGTTCAATGGCTGCAGTACATCTGACAGGTTGGGGAGAAACTTTCTATAGAAATTCACCAAACCCAAATAGCTTTGCAATTCTTTTACATCTCGGGGTTTGGGAGCATTCCCTACTGCTTCAGTCTTGGCGGGATCTGGATGTAGCCCGGCAGCACTTATTATGTGGCCCAAGTACTGGACCTTAGGTAACAAAAACTTGCATTTTGCAAGTTTCAGCTTCAAGCCCACCTCTTGCAAGCGCTCCAGTACCTTGCAGACGTTTGCCCAATGTTCATCGTCATTAGCGCCTGTTACCAAGATGTCATCGAAGTAAACTGCGACATGTTCAAGACCTGAGGTTTTCCATTTCTCGTTGAAATATAGCCGGGCCGGAAGTAACCCCGAATGACAGCCTCGTGTATTGAAACAAGCCCTTGGGGGTATTGACAGTGACGAACTCCTGTGACTGTTCTTCCAGCTCTATCTGCTGGTAGGCATCCTTTAGGTCTAGCTTTCTGAACCTTACTCCTCCCTGGAGCTTTGTGAATAATTCCTCTATGCGTGGCACCGGATACGTTTCCACGAGTGCTATGGGATTTACAGTCAACTTGAAATCGCCGCATATACGCAACTGCCCATCTTGTTTTAGCACTGGAACGACAGGTGCTGCCCATCTAGCAGTTCACTGGTTGGACCACGCCTTGGTGGAGCAGTCTCTGCAACAACTCCTCAAACTTGTCTTTCAAAGCAAAGGGCATCCGCCGGGGCTTGAAGAATCTGGGTATGGCGTCTGGCGGCCCCAAGATGCGAGCCTTAACTCCACGGAACGTGCCTAAACCATCTGAAAACACCTCTTGAAAACGGTCCACAGCTTCTTCTGCAGACGACACGGACAAAATAAATTCCGGCTTGCTGATTCCCAACTGGAATTCCTTCATCCAGCTCCTACCAAACAATGCTGGGCACTGCCCCTTTACCACAAACAGAGGTAGCTGTCTCTCCTCCTCCCCAAGCTTTACAGCGGCCGCAAACTTCCCGGCGACTGGTCGCGTGTCTCCGCAAAAACTCCTCATCTGTACGTCGGATCGTTCCAAGGCGGCCGATGGGAACAGTTGCGTGAACTTTGTTTCACTTATGGTTGATACACTGGCGCCCGTATCAAGTTCCATCTCTAGTGGCACGCCGTTAATGATAACCGCAATGCGCATAGGCGCCGGCCCGGCCACCTGAAGTGCCCAAAGGTCGTACGCTCCCGGCGTTTTACTCGCTCCGGTTGCCCCAAGCACTTCATCCACGGTGTTCACGCGCCTCGAATCTGCGCGCCGCGCCTGTTTACTAGCTCGCTATCACTTTTGCACACTCTTGCCAGATGCCCTTGCCGCCCGCATTTGTAGCAAACTGAGTGGACGTGTTGGCACTGGCGCGCTTGATGGGTACCGCCGCAGCGGAAACACCCGCGTTCGCGACGGCCAGGGTGCACTACGTTTGTTGCTGCCATGGCAGTTTCGACTGTCCATTGGACTGGCTCCGACTGTAGCGTTGGGTGAGCGCTTAGCGTATGGGAATGCTTGCGAGCAGCCTCGATGGCCCGTACCGTACTCATTGCGGTTTCCAGGTTTAAATCGGCTGTTTCCAGTAACCGCGTTTGCATTGGCACATCGTCAATGTCACTGACGATTTGATCTCGTAGCATGCGGTCTTGGAATGACTCAAATTTGCAGTCGTCGGCCAGTCGCTTTAACGATGCGAAGTACTCATTCACCGCCTCTCCGTCCCGCCTATGTCGTGAGAAGAACTTGAAACTTGCTACCACTTCCGACACCTTTGGCGCGCAGTGGTTGTTGAGAGCGTCAAAAATTGCCGCTAAGTTCACTGCGGCAAGTTTCTCAGGGGCCAGTAGGCTTCGCAGCAAGGAATACGTCGCGGCCCCGCAACACGTTAGAAATACGGCCGTCTTCTTACAGTCTGGCACGTCGTTCCCCGTTAGGAATAGTTCCACCCGCTCTCGGTACTCGGTCCAGTCCGCAGTGTCCGCGTTGAACTCGTCTATCTTCCCGATGACCGGCATGCTTGTTCTTGTGTCACCGTTGTCGTTTACTTGAAGCATTTTCCCTCGTCGCCAATTGTGGTGACCGGACCCGCGGCCATAGCGCACGGCAATGAAGACACTAGACAGTTTTAGTTTAGCGTTTTTACGCTCCGCTTAGCCGCTGAGCGGAGCGGAAGCACGAACGCGCATGCGTCCTCCGCTTAGCCGTAAGCGGGCTAGCGGAGCGAGAAACACGGTCCGCTTACAAGCTGCCTAAGCGGAGCGCGAAGCGTTGCTGCCGTCTTCCGCTAGCGAGTGTGGTCGATGCACGCGCCCTCTCTCGTACATCGAAGCACCTTGCATCGAGGTACTAGTCGCGCGAGCGCGAATAACTTGTGTAATACACCTCCAATTGGCTCTTTAAGAAAATAAAGTGAAAAGCACAGCTAACAAAAACGTCGCCAGCGCATTGGCGTTAGAAAGGATTGGATTGGATTCGAAATGCAACCTCGTTGGCTATCACGTGGCGTTCACTAAGTCGACGCTTCATTCCAACTCGATAAAATGGACCGGCAACGCGTTACAAGCACCCGTCTGATACTACATGAACAAATAACTTACATATATATTCGCCTTACTTTGTAAAAGTGATAAAACGGTTTTTTATTTTGTTTCACTACGCTGAATTTGGCCAGAGGGCGCTGCAACAACGAAAGGTTCGCTCCGCTACGCTACACGCATAACTAAAACGTGAAAATCGCCCGCCGCTCCGCTGTGTCTTAGCGGGGCAGCTCGGAGCGGAGCGGACCGTAAAGACGCTCAACTAAAACACTCTACAGTAGCCGCTGTGAGGGGCGTAAGCATACTGACCGCACAGGTCATGCGCTCTGCTTTTTATTAAAGGGACTTTATTTTTATTGTACATCGCGCGCCCCCTGTTGGTGTCAGTTACCACAAGCACTCTATAAAAACACATTTTCACATAGCTCTCAGCGATTGCCTACCTCTCACGCAAGAAGCTGGTTCGGGGGACTCCATCGCGTCGACCGCGGGCAATGGGCGTTCACTGTACGTGTTCGGTAAATAGATATCGCCTGTAAACTGTTCTGCGCTTTCTGTTTGGCCAAGATTATTATTATGACAGTAAGAAACTTCCCTTGTTTGGAGAGTACTTACAGAAATGACCAGGAGGGCTCCCGCGTGGTGATTTTACTGAGCGCCGACAGCCAAACCTACGAGGAGCGCGCCGCGTTATCCCTAGCTCATACTACGCAAGCGAGGCGCTTCCGATGGATGGCAACTCCGTAGCTCCTAGCCCCAATACTTGCAGGAAACTCTACGCTGCCAACACTTTACATGGAACCAGAATATGTTGGTTGCAGCAAAGTTGCAGTATTCTGGTTAGACGCTGCGTCACCAGATGTCGCTACCAGTGTTGCTTCTGCCGTACACCCTGCTCAGCAAACCACGAACGGTACGAAGCTTGCGGACACGATAAAATGCTGCTAAAACTCTCTTATGCTGGTATCAACTCCAATGAAGCATTGCGATGGTGTAGCAATGCACAGATTTCACACCAAATCAGCAGAGGAAACAGGAGCACAGCTGGCATGGTAGACGGTGCGCTGTAAGCTCACGTCGCAAGCACACCGCTTACGTCATGGGGCACGAAAGGTTCCTCGAAATCGAAACTGCGGCTGGTCGTGCGATACGAGCATATAACAATCGTCACTTACTGGATCAAACGAGTTTCTTTAGTACGATTACTGGGTGAATAGCTAAGCGCAAAAGAGAGCCCAAATAATTTCGGTTCAGTACTTTTTTTAAAAGCAGCATGGTGGTAGTGGCACTCCGCCCAACGTTAATAGAACCAACTCAGTTTCACAGCTCCGCTGAAAACATGGGCCCTGTGGCGGTCGCGAGAACTAGCGGCGCTGAGATCGAGTTGCGCTTAAGGCTCCTCAGGAGCTTAGGTTGTGTTCCGATTCTGGCCAGCATCGGAGACCGCCTACGTAGGCAGCTAAGGAGACAGCCAAGACAGCTTCGAGGCCATGTAATGGAACTCGTTACGAACCGTCTGGATGACGTATGCAAGGCCCGTCTGCGACGAGACGCCACCTCGCGGCGACAAGACAAAGTTGAGAAAAGCACGCATTATTTCTGTATTTTAAGTCCTTGCGCCTGCGAACCTATGAAGAACACGATGCGACTTACATTAAGGCGTAGGAAAGCACGTCTACGTTTTCTTGTGCGCAGACGACCTTCCAGTCGGGTTTCCAAGCGTCTTCCTCAGTCGCCATCTTGTTTGGACAGGAAAGTAGCTTGCATCGATTCTCACTTCGATGCTGTCTTCGCGAAGCTGTCTACTTTGACGCCTTCGTGAGAATTGGAACGAGACTTAAGATGGCCGCTGTCCACTTAGCCATCTACTTTGCCGTCTTAGGCGGTTATAAGTGACCCGTAAAATAGCGAGGGATTGTCGGGATGCGCCATCTGCTAGCTGTTTCCGGTTCGAGTCAGCGCAGCCGCCATTTCTTCGCTGTTTTAAGCGAAAACAGGCGTTGCCGCAAGGCATACAGGGCTAGAGGGGCGCTCCGCGCATGAGTGAAGCCAAATTGGCGGGGATGAATGAGATTGCGGGAGCAGAGAAGTAGTAGAGCCGGGAATTGAGGAGACGTTCAAGAATTTTGCCAAATAGGGAGTTCATTACAATGGGGCGGTAGGCCGAAGGTTGGTCGAGGGGGACGGCCAGGTTTTGTAATGAAGATATCCTGCCCGCCTTCAACAGGAGGGAAAATGCCCCAAAGTGAGGGCAGCATTAAGATACGAAGAAAAATTGGGGTTTAAGGCGGAACAGGTTCCTAATGAATGCGGCGGTAAGCCCGTCCAGCCCCGGCGCCGCGCGAGGGTTGCCCAAAAAAACAGCGTGCTCCACCTCCGTGAGCGTGAAGGAAAAATCGTCAGCAGTGCGAGGATATGGAGCGTCGACGACACATCGCACTCGACGATGAAATTTGGTGTCCTCAGCAGGATCATCGGCACCAACATGCACTCGTAAGAGCAATGCGGCAGAGCTGAGAACCGAAGAGGTCAGATTGCCATCCGTTTGAAAAGTGGGGGCAGATGCGTCGGTGGCGACAGCTTGGCAAACGCCAGCTTAAAGGGTCACCGAAAGATTGCGAGTCGTAAGCTCCTGGCACAGGGACCTGTCAAACGTGTCTTTGGCGTGCCGAATATTGCGTTTATAAGAGGCAAAGTGCGAGCGTATTGTGCTCTGAACCAGTGCGCAGGTCAGGATCACGCGTCCGTTGGAGCCTTCGTCGCATAGCGCGCACCCTCGACCGCTCAGCGGCCAGTTGTGGCGTCCACCAGGCGTTGCCTGAAGTAGCATGCGGCTTGACCGCGCGTAGGTTGCGTGTGTAAAGGGCATCGTAAAAGCGATAAAATTGCGCCAAGACGAGTTCAAGGGCCATGCACGAAGAGAACCGACACCCAACGACGCGGTCAAACCACACGGAGCGGTCTAACGAGTCCAGGATCTGGGCACGCGCGAAGTTAGTTAAACGTTTTCTTCCTCACACCGGGCATGCCGAGAAGGAGAATTCGAGGTACCTGTGGTCGGATAGCGTGTCGGAATCATACACTGACCAGCAAACCCCGCACGCGTCAATGAATAGACGCCAACGACACGTCTATCCAGGAGCTCGCGTAGGGTGTATGAAAAGTCGGAGGAGAGTCCGGACTATTAAGAACTCGCAATTCGTTGGCGCAGGCAAACTGGACAAGCTGAACCCCACGTGCATCACTGGGAGCAGGACCCAAAGTGGATGCTTCGAAGTTAAAATCAACGGCAAGAATGAAATCGCGCGAAGGGAAACGCGAGAAGCACTGGGCTAGTTCATCGAGAATCGGGTCCAGTGGTCGATGAGGTGGAGCGTACGTCGCTACAAGTAAGAAGGATTGCCCGGGCCTCGCAACTGACGGCAACCACCAGCTGCGATAGGACAGGGGAAAGAAATCAAACCCGGGAGCGCGAGCCAGCAACATCACCCGTGGGCGCGCGTGCATGGAAGATGGTAATAGTGGGAGGCACGTTCGGGATCCTTTCTGCGCACGTGTAGGGGTCAGACACGAAGGCGAAGCAAAGCCTCCGCGTGTCATATGCTCCACAAGGAGCTTCGTCGCGTCACGAGTGTGGTCCATATTGGCCTGTAAAAATTTCATCCTGTAACATTAGCCATGGTGGAATGCTATCCGGCGAGGCCAGAAAAGAATGCCTAAAGCAGGGACCCACTCTCGTGATGCACGCTCGTAGTACAGCATTTACCCACACCCCGAAAAGGAGGGGCATCAATAAGGAGAGACCCAGAAGTAGGCAGAACGTGTGAAACAAGAATAAAGTGAAAAAGCGAACAAGGAAACGCGGATCGCCAAAGTTAAGGGATAGCGCGGCGGTACCGAGTGCGTGCTCGACCACGGCGAGAGAGCGTGCCAGCCCGCGCAACCGCGAACGCGCTCCCCGCCCCAAACGCACCGAGACCGCCGCGCGTCGCCCCCGTTGAAAAGCACGGAGCGTCATCATAGTCGGTTCGCGCTCGCGACGAGCAACTCTGCCGACCAGGATAGGGCAGATTTGTCGCGTGGGGTGCGCGCCGTGAGTGCCCGCATTGCGGCATTCGTTGCAGCACACAGCTGCGCCACCCACACGAACCGTACATTGAGTAGCGAGGTGGTCACCCGCGCAGCGCGTGCACACGGCCCTGTCCGCCTGCTGTCGCACAGGGCAAGCGCTGCGGGGATGACCGTATGTCGCACAGAGGTGCACGTAGGGGACACGAACATCATCCACCACGGCAGCTGACGTCCACCCCGGGCAACGCGACCGCGGGCCATGAGTGACCGGAACGGCGGCGGGTCAACCTCGAGCACGTGAGTGAAATGCCAGACCGCTCCTTGAAAGACGTACGCACAGAACACGTTGAAGGGTCGACAGTTAAAGAGGGGTTTCTGGCGTTCAGCTGCGCGATGAGTTGACCGCGGGTACGTCGGGATCGACGCCAGTTAACTTAACATGAGGCTTGCGTTTCTGCGCAAACCGAATAGACATAGTGGTATTGGTCACCACGTTGGATTCAATTGCGGCTTAAGCCTGTCCATAGACTCTTTGACGTCGGGAGAATGGTGAGGCCGCGCGGAGTCTTGCGTACGCTAATGTCACTATGCGCTCTTTTACAAGGTCGACATGTTTTTCATGGCAGCCGATAAATCGTCCGCGGCGGCGGGCAGTGGGTACGAGTGGGGTCAAAAACATGATGTGGGCATGGTCTCGCCTGATAGCAGAGTCGGTAGCACCGCCAGGAGGCACGACAGTACCATGGCTCGGGCCCGCGCACCAGGTGCCCCACGCACAGGCACGCCACCACGGACCACCGCAGCGTACGAGGCAGGCGGCGAAGTCGTTGGAGCAACACCAGGGGAAACCCCAGCGCCTGTCGCCAGGGTCCTCTCGAGCTGGTCGCACAGCTCATCGGCACGGCCACACTGCCGCGCCGCCACAGCCCGCAGGTCAGCACACTCCTGGATCAGCTCACGCAGATGGCCCAAAATCAGGGACCGGTGATGATTGGTCACCTTGCAGTTGGTGTCGAAAAGGATGTCCGTGATCTGCTTTTGCAGATCCACAGCACGGTGAAATGATGCAGTCAAAGTGGCGTCGACTTGACTCCGTACGAGGGAAGGGGCAGCAGCACGGCCCGGTTCCGCAACCTGATCGGCAGTGGCAGCAGGTGGTCCCGCGCCGCGGGAGGCCAGATCCACGGCTCTCAACACGCGGTTCTCAACACGGCTCTCAACACGCATATTGGCGCGTGCCAAATATGCAGCGAGCGCACGTGTGGCTAGGCCGATCGGTCGCGTACTACGTGCGCTCGAGATGAGTTCAATCATGGCGCCATGTTATATACCCAGGAAATCGCATTGACTAGACCACTTTTTTGATGCACAGAAAGACGCTGGGCATAGGATTTCATGCACGATTGCGCGATATAGCTACACTATAGATCTTGAATGAGGTCTGTCGGGGATCTATGCTGCTTGTTACCCGGCCACAAGCACTTCATCTCCTGCATCGTTTAGGGCAGCGGAGTCTACACGCAACCGTGCCGGCCAGGAAATAATTAGCCGTTTTCGCGAGAAATTCCGACGTCACTGCTGCGGTGGTGCCAAACAAAGCCATGTGGATTCTATGCGAACATTAAAGCACCTGAAAAATAATCTAGAGACTTCTTTAGTGCTCGGCGTGGCCTAATGGCTCCCTGTTCGTCCAGTACGAGTGGTGCGGTTAGTGCTACAATATGAGATCATGTAACACTTCGCTTCAGCCACGTGTTGTTCACAACTTAGCCTAAACTTTCACCGCCTTCCGCTAGCTTTGCTCTCCATGGGAGACGAGCGTAATTGTACCTCGTGCAAAAGGATACATGCTCTAATGAAACCGCCGATTTCGCATGCTTGCACAGAAAGCTCCAGCCTTATGCAGTGGATCGACCACATGAATCAAACGGCGCATGTAAATAGCGGAGCGCTTGTGGCACACGTGGATCTTTAGCAAAACCTCTAAAACAGATTCGGTGCATAGAAAAAAACTTCTCAATTGCAGCGTGCCCCGTACTAGACGCGGGGACTAGGCGCAGAACGGCTCCTTATACGCGCGGCGATTCTGATGTCATGCCAGCTTCCTTAGGCAGAATTATGAGATAATGTGCAAGCAGTCAACACGCTTCTCGGCAAGTCATGAGGTGGTTTACGTCAGTAGTAATAGTTCTGCACCTAACTTTTGCACCAATTGCTTATTCGTGACAGTCGCGTTTCCACACAGACAATTTTTGTTCTTCGTGAGACTGAAATTTCATTACATATACCAAATTCATGGGTGTTAAGTTTCGTTAAGTTACCTGGTCAGGGAGGTTTGCCGCATGTTGCCTGCTCCTGGAACTTGTGGCAAACCTCCCTGACCAGCTGCTTTCTACAGCATCCAGCAGGCAGCGACACAAGTTTATGCTAGTGCTCTCGTTGCAGCAGGTCACATCCCCACAAGTGAAGGCAGATTCTCACTTATTTTTTCTAAAAGCACCAGGCAATTAACTGTGGTAAGTGTCATACTCAACGAAGGCGACCCCAAAATGTGATCGTTCTGCAAAACTTGAGCAAGAACAGTGCAGTGATGAGTGCAAAACCTTTTTTCGACCAGGTGCAGCGAAATTATTCAGCACCCTGTAGAAGTTTGACGTACATATCACGGCTAACCTTATGCTCGCCTGTTTTAACTGACTGTTGAACTTGTACCTTGAACTCGTATATACCAAGTAAATCAAAAGAGTAGTATTGTCATCTCATTCAAACAGTTTAAGTTCAAGATTATGAGTTTATGAGGGCAGTAACTGCAATGTATTGTTGCAGCCCTTTCACTGTCTCATGGCTGTATTAAGTGCTTCATATGCTAAATGTACCAATTACTGTACCACAGCTTTCCTTTTGTTTTGACCTAATATTGTATCGCATTAATACGGTTCTTTTTTCTCGTATTATTGCAACAGCTAACATTGGATAAGTAGGAATGACATTGTGTTGTACCTAATCCTTGTGCCTGTGACCACTACCCTCTGTAACAAAAAAACCCTGATGGTATAGCGTCCCAGCTGTTATGTAACAAGCTTTAAAAATACACAGATAATTTTACACAAATAAAACCAAGTGCATATTATTCAGAGTCCAGTTGAGAAATGGCCAGTAATTTATTATCCCTTGGCACCTAATTAGTTATAGCTATTGCTTTTAATTTAGTCATCTATCTGTTAGGGTGTTGATCAGGAAGTTGTATGATATATTAGAGTGACATGCTTCTAGCAAGGTCCACATCATGTTTTTTTTTTCTCGTGGGGAGAAGCCTGCAAGTATGAAAACTGCCATGCGTCAATGCACTCGTGTGCAAAAGGTTGCTGTGCCATCCAACAGTCTCAGCGGGGAAAGTTAACTGTCCTTTCTGGGGTGTTACGTGCCAAAACCAGTTCGGAGGAGCTGTTGGGGAGCTGTTGGTGCATTGTGTAAAGATATTTATGTTATTGTCAATGACAGGGCCAGCTTGCTTACCCACTAAGACAGTTTCAGGGCCCTGCAATTCCATGCACATGATCTTTTTCAAGTTTCATGGGGTGGGGGGGTTCATTGCCGGAAAAAATAAGCACACAATGTGTTTCCTCACTGGAAACGGTTTGTTTTGGTGTCACTTATGATGCTCATCTCCCAAATTAACATCTTGACAATTAGAACAAATAAAAAGTTGGCTCATTGCTTTGCTACTTGGATGACGTGCATCATGAATACTAGCACTTTTTCAACCAAACTCCACAGAACATGCGCTTTGTTTTGTTTGTGTAGACTGAACAGTAATTTACTGATGCAGAAGTACTTTTCTCTTTAGTGTCCCTTTAAGACCACGGTGGTCAGGATCAACACAGTTCGTTTGCCTCCCCCCCCTTTTTTTTTCTTTAAATTAAAGTTTGTGTATGATGCACTCTGGTATAGCTGTTGAAAATGTTGCAATTATTGTTGACAAGCACCATTGTTGCACATACAGGAAAGTAATCAAGCCTTCTCTGTTTATTATTATGCATAATTTTTCCCCCGCCTAGCTTGCAATGCCTACATCTGTAAAATTAGCAATATCTTGAATATTAACAGCACTCTTTTCATTTTATGGCTGATATCTTGCAGGTGTAAAGCTGCCTTAGAAGGTTGCATAGTTTGTTAAACATCTAACTTTAAAAACTGTGCATCAAGAGGCTTGCACCCTTTGGCCAGTTTGAATGTTGCAATCCCAAGTTATACCAAATGCAATCTGCATTTTTGCATTGAAAGGGGTTTGTAATAATAAATGATTCATTGTTTATTGGGATTTGCAGGTGCTTGACTGTCTCCGATATGTCATAACATTGACTGTTGGTGGCGGTGGGTGCAACTGAAAACTTGCAAAGAATATAAAAACAATGACAAACTAATTCTTCAGTGTCATTCTACAGTTCCTGAGTTATGTTAACTTGTACCACTGATACTTTGACGTCATCAAAGCTGTGCCAGCTTGTTCACAATGTCTGCGCAGTTTGCTTTGGGCATTCACAGAGGTCACAAATATCTTATTCGTGACATTTCTCCGTTGAATGTAGCCCTGCACAGCTTAACAGGTTGCTTGTCGTTCTAGTGTCTATTATAATCTGTTTTGAATATTTTTACTTTGTTCAAAGGCACTTATGACAAGGCAAAGAGGAGGGCCAAGAAGGCGGAATGCGAGTTGGCTGTGGACACCACGGAGTTGTCGGGTAATTGCTAGTGTTTTTTTATGCTCATGCTTATGTGAAAGGGGAAGCCAAACTTGGAGCAGGGTTACATTTACAGATCAGTCGCTCTGCCAACTGGGCTGACCAGGAAGCTAAAGGTGACAGCTTCAGGCTAAAGTGGCAAGTCGAATTGCATGCAACAAACTTTTTTTCTGGAAAAGCTGCCGGTTTGAGGGGTTGAGTCTTATAAAAGATGCGACTTATAGACCAGAAAATATGGTACTCCCCATTAGGACACAATAGAATGGTTCCACCTCTCCTTCTATTGCTGGAGGTACCCTTGAAAGTCTTTAAATACCTATGAATTTTTGTCCACCGAGACCTGTACAAATCCTGATACTTTGCATTTACCAGAGTGCTCTGAAACAACCAAATATGCCATAAATCTACCGCTTTGCTGCGAAGTAAATATTTTGTGTTTCAGCGATGCTGCTGCGGGTGCAGCTGAGGCATGAAGTACGGGTCGTGTCTGAGAGGCTGGATGAAACTGAGCCTCTTAACAAGACCCGTGCAGTGTCTCAGCCTGCCTTGTCGACGGTGCCTCCCGTTCTTCCTCGGCTACCTGCCGACAATATTAAAGGATTAGGGGCAGCCGTGCGGGATGAGGCTGTGACCTCATCCCGCACGGCTGCCTCTGTCGGACCGAGATTCTTTTTCGCCTCACAGACCAATTGACGCATGAAATTTGCGAGGCCTATAGAATACAGAAAGCAGGACCAGGTTGCATTAGTCAGCCTGCAATAGTCTTAGAAGAAATTTCCTTTTTAGACCACGCAAATCGTTGACAGTGGAGCAGCGCGATGGTTTTTATTTTTGTTAATTCATTATTGTTTAGTATCACCTGATCTAACCACGAGTGCATGTCATAAATTGTTCACTGCCTTCCAGGTGTACGTGCAGTTCAACTGTTCATGAACTCGCTCATTCAATAAACTTACCAGTTGAAAGTCCGCACTTGGGGTGTGTCTACGTCTCCCTACGCTTTCAGGAAACTGTTCCTTATTTACCATGAATAAGAGGCCTATCACATGGCTTTCTATTATTGTATGGGTTTCATGGTATTCTTATTAGTATTGAAATACAGTCCACATTTTTCTGTTATTTTTTTTACCTTACAATATGCTGATAAGCCTTCGTTCGTAGTGAAAGTGGCACTGCCTTTGTTTTTGATGAGTTGGCTTGGTAAGTCTATCGACAGAATAATGATAACGGGGGCCAGGCAGCCATGATGTAGGTGTGTATTTGGGGGAAAAAAACGCTGTACAAATGTAAGAAGGTCTGTACGACAATGCAAACTTATTGTACCAGCTTTATATCTTCAAAAGTGGTTGAAAAGGCCAAAATGTAGGCAGTTAACTGCAGTTGCACTCACTCCTGTGAAGCAGAATGATAGGCTGCTTTCACAATTTGCGAAGCTGCAGGTGCAAACATTGCTGAGGGTTAAATTTTGGTTACCACAAAACTACGTCTTTAAAAACTGGTTGTCAGTCGCTTTAACGCAAAATGTGAAGGTCTGAAAATATCATGTCGGTATGCCTTTAAGCTGTTTTGTGCCACACGTATGTAGATCTGGCTTTCCTGCACTCTAATGTCACATCCCCTAATTATGCATTGGGAATTTGCATGGAAGTAGAGTTGGTGCGCTTACAAATGATAGTGAAAGCTTGGAGAGGTAGTTACTATGAAACATAGTTACTGTGCTAAGGGTTATGAAACACAAACATGAAATGCACAGAACAGACAAGACCTGATGCACTTCGTGTTTGTGTTTATTCCAGTAACGCTAAGGTGTTGTAGAGCACATTTACAATTAAAGGGCATTGCGTCACAAACCTCTTCCAGCAAAAATGTTTTGCTTTGCACTCAGCTAAAAATTCACTTCACTTGGCAATAAATTATATTCTGGTAGTATTGGGTAGATTTTTCAACTCGAAAACATTGCCGCATACAATGCTCATTTCCACATCTCTGGCAATTTTTGTCTTTTGCAGCGCAAGCACCTCCTGCAAATAGGAGGGAAGTCACTGCGCGAGGTGGCATCGTATGCCATGAAGGCTGTAATGGCGCACCCCGTCCAAGTGCTTTACAGCCTTCATAGCAGGAAGGGGAAGAGGGCATTCATCAATTTGAAGTTATGCCGGATAGTCACAGGTAAAGCTTCCTCAGTCATCCTTTTGCATTGTTGAAGTATTGTGTACAGCCGAACTCCTCTACAGCGAAATGGCTTGCATAACAAGAGGTTGTCCTTGCCAAAATCGTGTCTTTCATATAAATTGTCAACTTCTACAACGAAGAAATTTGGGCGTCCCTGTTGGCTGATTTCATTTTTTACAATGAAAGCCACATACTCAGTCACCACTGCCCTTGCAGAAATTGCGAAAGTGTGCTCTGCACTAGCACCAATGGCAGCTTAGGTGAATTGCTTGACGAGCGTGCCGATGAATTGCATCACACCAGGCAGCTTACACGTTTAGAATCAGCGCGTGAGACAGTTGAATTAATCTCGGTTAGTAAAGACATGGTGTGATCATCACTGATGACGTTAACGCTATGTTAGGGTGAAAAAACAAGAATGTCAACGAAGGCAACAGGGATGAAGATCCTGTAAATGGATCAAGAATTTTCATGGCGGGGAAGGCGATAGTATTTAATTATCCGCAGCATTACTTTGCGTATCCTGCATTTCGCCGCTGAGCATGCTGTGAACCTCGGATTCAATAAGGTTGGCTGCGGTTACAAATTCTGGCAGATAAACTGTGTGCTAAGGACTTAGCAACTTATTTCACTAAGTCTCTTGAAGGTTTTCTTTTGTTGAATGTGTTTGCCTGCTCTATTGTGGGTGATCGTTACGGTGCATGCTGTAGTACTAATTGTGGTCTCGGCATGTTTGTGTGCAGATGTCATCTGCGCGAAAGGGGGGGGGGGGGGGAGCGACCTGACACAAGCACAGGACTTCATTAAGTGGTTGCCAGGGTCTGTGGACAGCGGTGGTGGCAGGAAGAGGCGTTTCACAGAAACGTTTGCAGCAGAGCAGCCCGATGATCCCTCCCTTCAGGGCAGGAATCATTGCCTGCCCACTGCTGCCCTCTCCCTGCCCCACCCTTGCCCTCAGATCCCTGGCAAGTCCACCGTCGGCCCCTCCTGTCCGGCTGCTGCTGCCCCTGCTCCTTCCCCTCTGCAGCCCTGCCGCCCTGCCCTCCTCTGCTGCTGCCCCTGGAGCTGAGCACCCCTACTGAGGCCTGCATCAGTTCAAGAATTGTATTGTAAATCGTAAAATCGTACTGTAAATAGTATACTAAATAAATTATATTTTCGTTTACGCTTTGCGTGTGTCTGCAGGAAGTTTCCTTCCCGCACTTATTTCCATCACATTTTCTTCGCTACTAATTGTATAGGCAGTAAGCTAGCATGCAAGCAACAGAATGGCTGAGTACAGGCTATGCTTGAAACACACTGGATGCAAAATGGCTGAGCACTGGATATTCTTGAAACTCATTGGATACAAAATGGCTAAGCACTGGGTATTCTTAAAACACGTTGGATACAGAAAGGCTAAGCACTGGCTATTCTTGAAACACGTTGGATACAGAATGGCTGAGCACTGGGTATTCTTGGAACACGTTGGATACAGAATGGCTGAGCACTGGATGTTCTTGAAACATGTTGGATACAGAATGGCTGAGCACTGGACATTCTTGAAAGACTGGATACAGGATGGCTGTGCACTGGCTCTATGCTTGAACTACATTGGATTCTACAATGGCAAACTGTACGGCCAATCTTGGCTCGAACAGTGGGTGAACCTTGGATCGGGTTGCACTTTGCCATGATGCCAGGATTGGGCCAAAGTTCGTACCAATTTCTGCGAGCGTTGGACCATGCTTGGCCCAGTGCTGTCGTGCTGCCTGGCTTGAATTCACACACGTGGCTCTACGAATAGTGAAACCAGAGACAAGTAAAATGTACTTAACCACACCCTTTATTACTTCACAACTACATTATATTCACGCTGTTCTTCTGGCGTCTTCACTTTCTGTGGCCTACACAGGGTAGCCTGGAATGAACTGAATGAGTTACTAGACCGTGGTGACGTCACTACGTGCTTTCTATGCTGTTGGGTACTTTTCCACTCGGAGTAGCTTAGCAGCTGTAATCTTTACCGGGAAACACACGCGGGAGAAGGAACGTGATTCGCATTATTCGCAGATGTCATTATCATACATTATACGGTTTGCACTTTACACGAGGGTTTCAATGACGTCAACCCCTTTCAAACAGCTGCAAACCTAATCTTTACCGGAACGCGTCGGAGGGTGTTCCTATTGTTCACACGCGCCTTACCAATCATCATGTGGTTTTGATGCTTGTTTTGTGGTTTTTCTTTTGAAAACTAGTGCTGAGCTGTATGCTAGCTGTATGCCTGATTTCAATGGATATATGCTGTTTGTATTCAATTTTTAGCCTGGTGTTATTGCTCACGCCAGCGGCACGAAAATTTGCTTGACTGGTAGAGGTATACAGCTTCGCTGTAAAAAAGTTTCTTGGAGCACTACCGAGAAAATTTGGAAACATTTACCAACTTTCCCTTTCGAATTATGTTCGTACCCACCGTGGTGACGTAGTGGCTTTGGCGTTGCGCTGATAAGCTCGAGGACGCGGGATCAAATCCCGGCCGCGGCGGTCCCATGTCCATGGGGGCGAAATGCACAAATGCTCGTGTGCCATGGATTCAGTGCACTTAGGTAGTCAAAATTATTCCAGAGTCTCCCACTACGGCGTGCCTCATAATCATATGATCGTTCTGCCACCTGCTATCCAAGAATTTTTTTTATTGTTTCGTACCCTAGTTTATTTCCGTACCAGAAAAAAATTAGACGACTGGTGGCATCAATGTTTCGACAGTAAACATGTTCGCGTGGTTCTAGCGGTTTTAACGCGATAGCGTTTAGGGCCCCGTGTAGCAGAAAATCCTGCGTCGGCAACCGGCGTGTGATTGCGGGTGGCGGAGAAAATCATCCAACCACATCTACCGCGCAGGCCCTCCACGTGGGGCAAGGTTTTGGTGAACAAAAATTGAATTTCTCACAGTGAAATCTGTCAGAAAAATGGAAAATACGACTTTGCCGTTCGGCGTCGGATTCACCGTCGGATTGTTTGCTAATCGGCGTCGGATTGTAATTTGAATGTACGAGAGGTAGGTAGGTAGGTACAACTTTATTCGACAATAGGTGTCGTTCAAGGGGGGAGGTAGTCTGTCAGGTCATGCCTGACAGCCACCTCCGAGAAAATCCCTGCTAAGAGGAAACTGAAACATTTCTACCAGACCTGCGCGCGTCGGGGCAATAGCAAACAATTAATAAAATAATAAAAAAGGTGCTAGGGCCTTCACATTTTAATATAAGACCACTTGTATTGCCCCTGGATAGACGTCTTTCCAGCCAGGCATTTCAGTTTAAAAGTGAAGCCGAATTTATGGGGATGGGTGTAAGCTTGGTCTTTGTAAGCTGGCTTTCCCACGTTCAGGGTTTCTGTAAATGAGGCCTACTTGCTGTATGCGAACGATGCGATGCGAACGGGTCTCGATAAAGCTATCGCGTTCTATTTGATAAAGTGTTTAATGATGCAGAGTTAGAATATATGTGTCGTTTCTATGCACGCATACATATACGCGTAGTGACTTACTTTCATAATTGCGTGGACCTAACTCTGTGCATGCATGTGGAAAACAACGAGGTTCGCTGCTAAAATAACTGCAATTTGAACGACTTAGATATGACTAACATTTAATTCGCTTCGAATTGTGCACTTTTCCCTCTCCAGCAGTTGAACCCATTTTTCAGATGCTCAGTACGTGCTACATAAAAGTGTTTTACAGCGAAGCTGTCTAAGGCTAGCCGATTCATTAGCCTGTCGCCTGTACGCAGAAACTATCATCAGCAGCAATAGCTCGAAGGTCTTCGTCGTCTTCCACAGCTGGCTCGTTGGCGCCCCTCGGCGAAACCGCGCGAACGCGCTCGTGCCACTGCTCCCGCGTTCATCGACGTCGTCTTTTTCCACAGCTGGCTCCGTTGCCACTCATCGTTCCAGCGTAGAATTTCACTTCTCTTCTGTCGTCGTAATGGGGAGGCCGCGTTTACGGGGGTATGCGCCATTCATTGTCTTACGTGACGGACAGATTTAATTTTGAAGCAATTTAATTTTGAAGAATCGCAAGCGGTAATGCGACAACGGCGGATGTGACGTCGTTTTCTCCGTTGCAGCCGAACGTGTGTGTAACCTCACCAAGAAACGCCCCCAAAGACGTAACCAATAATAAAGAAAGACTTTATAGTCGGCATTAACCCAGTGATAAACACTGGGGCCGCACGTTTCAGCTTCGCGTGTTAAAGGGTCCCTGAAACGGTTCGGACAAATTTTGTAGACGCGTAGGGTGCAGCTACAGTAAAATATTCGCATCTCAATTGAAGTGAAGCGTCTCATATTAAGAGAGCTACGGACGATTACAAGTTACCCTCCTCCCCAGCCATGCATTTCCTCCTCAACTCGCTCGCCGAGTGATCGGGGCTAAACTCCGCCTTCACTGGCTCTACGTAATGTTGTGACGTGTTGTCATCTACTTCCGGTTGTCTTGGAGCCAGTGCGCGAAGGCTCTCCAACCTCTCCGCTAACCGCCCGGCCATCGATGCCCAGCGAGAGCGATCAAGCAGCGTGCGTTGCGAGCGTTCTGTCGCAGCGCCGAGCGTGTCCGGTATTCCGGTAACCACAGGCGGGCTGGGTGTTTTGACGGATATCCAGATGCGTAAACTAAAGCCCCGCCATACCGCTGTGATGATGGAGCTTCGTAGACGTACCTGAGCAGCCTGATCGCCATGCATGGTCTAGCCATCTAGTGGCGCAGAGCTCAAACAGCCAAATACAGATCTAATATTCCTGTAACCAAGTGTAAAACATTTGAAACATATAAAAAGACAACGTGTTCAATATTACGCTCCTGCCAAAAATTTGAGCCAGCAGCAAAGTAGAAAAAAACTTGGTTACTGCTATATTAGCTGTGCGTTTGGTTGAGCTTTGTGCCGTCAGGTGGCTGGACCATCCAAGCAGTTCACATTTGCCCCTCCGTTCACACGTAAAACGTGGTAAAACGGCCAGTACACTTACGCTTGCGTTCACCTGAATACCAGACAAGCTAAATTCTATTGTGGCAATCCTTCGACGTGATGTGACGGCCGCAAACGCGTAGATGCTGGCGCCGTTTGGATACCGTCAGTCCGATGCGCTGCAGCCACTGCGCTCGTCTGCTACCTTGCAGCGGGGCACGATGCCGCAGCATGACATGTCGCCAATCGCTACGTTTGCAGCCCACAACGCAAGGGCGAACCATGGTGCTTCCGAAAAGAAAGAACAAGACCAACACTGACCGCGCAGCTCTCGTTAACACGGAGCACGTTGTAACACAAGCAGACGACACTTGCTGTGGGCCGGAAGTGCTTTTTGTGTAGTGATACATGTCCTTGTGCATTCTCTTTCTGTTACTTTCTTTTTATAGAAACAAATTAACCAACATCTAAACTATTACGAACAACATTTGTTCACCATAATGTTGGAAAAATTATCGATGACGCGCCCTCGGCAGCCAATCGGATAGCTGGCCCAGTGACGTATTCCGGGCAAAACACGTCATCTGGACAAAAAAATCAGCCGCTTGACGTGCTGCAATCGGCAGCGATGTACATTTTATTGCGATAGCAATTATATGGACACTCAAAAGCAGATTTCTGCCGTCGGCGTCGCCGTCGCCGTCGCCGTGAGGTTCCGAATGACGTCATTTGGAGCTGAAATCGTCGCCGATGATAAGTGGTTCTTGAGGGAAAGGGAAAGGTTGACGCTATCTTCTGCTGCCCTTGAGGGAGCACGGCTCAGCGCCAACGGGGAGGGGTAAGTGGGAGCGAAAGAAGGGATAGAGTGGAGTCGCCATGGCTGGGCGAAGCAAAACCGGCAGGCATAGGCGGCACGTATCAGGCCGAGATGGAAGGCCTTGGTGTGCTGCAGAGTCTGCAGGGGTGTTGTGCCAGGCCGGTCAGGCCCGGGGTGGGGTGGGAGGCCGTGAGGCCTTCCCGCTTGTAGAAATGTCCTTAGAGGCGTGCGGAGAGCCCTGACGAGTCAAGGAACTCCACGACGCCTCGAAGTGCAGAAAGGTGGTGTCGGCCGGGGAAGAGGAGATCTTCCTCCTTGCCAGAGGGGAGGCCCAGGCGGCGGAACTCCTGCAGGAGTGGGCCCCGCTGCTGGAGGTACGCCGGGCAGGCCAGCAGGAGATGTTCGATCGTCTCCGGCTCCCCGCAGGAGCTGCAGGCCGGGGACGTCGCTCGTCCCAGTCGGTAGCTGCGTGCTGCCGTCCAGCTGCAGCCGATGCGGAGCCGGAGAAGGAGCGAGGTCTCCCTGCGAGCCAGGCCTCGCTGGGGGAGTGGTCGTGGGGGGCATCCCAGTGCCACCCGTTTGTCTGGGTGGTGGGTCGCCAGGTGTCGCCGCAGCCTCAGTCCAGTGAAGTCGCCCTCCGTCACGGCCCGACTGAGGGGCACAGTGGTGTGGTGGGCGTCCTTCGCCAGGGTGTCGGCTGCCTCGTTGCCCGGGATCCCTACGTGGGCGGGGATCCAGTGCAGGGACACCGGGTGGCCTGCGTCCTGCAGCGCTGTCAGCCGGGTAGACAGCAGTGCGACTCCAAGGCTGGCGCTTTCTGGCCTCTGCAGGCCGAGGAGGGCTGCCTTGGAGTCGCAGAGGATGGCCGCTGGTACCGCAGGAAGCTCCTCGGAGAGTAGGTCGACGCCCAGGTGGAGGCCTGCCACCTCCGCTGCAGTCGAGCTGGCGTGTCTGGGCAGTCGACACTGCCTGCTCTTCTGCAGGGCTGGAGCCGTGCAGGCCGCCGTGGCAGAGCCGGTGTCCGGTACCACCGAACCGTCGACGTACACCAGGAGGTGGTCTCCGAGGGTCTCGTCCAGGAGGCAGGCGGCCGTCTGCTGCAGGGCGCAAGCGGGCGAGCGCCTCTTCGAAATCCCGGGCAGCTCCGTGGCGATGGGGACAGGAGGCCTCTGCGGTGGGGGCAGCTGTACCGCATTCGGCGGTGGGTTGCCAACCACCTCCTCGTAGAGGCGGCACAGCTGACCCATCCTTGAGGAAGGCCGGGACTGGAGGCGACGCAGCAGGCCTCTGCCATCAGGAGCATGGTGGAGGCGGTCGACGTGCCTCAGCCCCTGCTGCAGGGAGAGGAGCGACAGGGGCCATGCTCCAGCCTCCGCAAGGGTAGCGGCAATCTGGGAGCTCCGGGGGACGCCTAGGCAGAGTCGGATGGCCGCCCGGTGCTGAAGCTCCAACTTTTCGAGGCGCGTGGCGGCAGCGCCACCAGCGGGAGGGCGTACCGCAGGCGTGATGTGGCCGCCGCCTCGTAGAGCCGCAGGGCCCACTTCACCGAGCAGCCCTCTCCATGAGCAAGGAGCTGCGACACGGCCTTGCGGACCCTGATGGTCTGGGTCTGCATGGCCCCGACTGCCGGTCGCCAGGTTAGCCGGTGGTCGATGCGCAGCCCAAGGTACGACACAGTCGTACTCCATGGGATGCGCACGCCTTCCAGCTGCAGCCGGGGAGCTGAGCGCCGTGCCGCTGCTCTCGGGTGGACGAGGAGGGCCACCGTCTTCCCCGTCGAAACCGAGAGTCCGATGCTTCCCAGGTAGGCGGCCGTGGTGTCCAGGGCTCTCTGGAGGGCCAGGCACACGTGGCGGCTTGACTGCGGCGGTCCCCGCACCCACAGGGCGATGTCATCCGCGTAGATGGAGCACTCCACCTTGTAGTGAGGGTCGGTCGGCAGTGCAGCAGGCAACCGGGCCAGGGCGAGGTTGAAGAGAAACGGGCTCACCACTGACCCTTGTGGTACGCCTGCTGCGACCGGACGGGGAGTACTCCTTGCATGGCCCACGCGGACCCTGAGGGTGCGGTCGTTCAGGAACGATGACAGGAACCGCCGCAGGTTGCCGCCAATGCCCAGGAGGTCCAGAGCCTGCTGGACGACCGCATGTGGGAGGCCATCGAACGCCCCCTTGACGTCGATGAGGAGGAGCATGGCAACGACGTCCGCGATGAGTCCGCAGTGCACCTTCGGCGCCGGAAGCCTGTCTGCTGGTCCGCGAGGAACCCGCAGGCGCGGGCCACCCATTCGAGCCGTGCCAGAGCAATGGCCTCCATCACCTTGCAGGCAGCGGAGGTGAGAGAGACCGGTCGGTATGAGGACAGCTCGTTAGCCGGCTTATTGCTCTTCAGAATGGGGGCCACGATGGCTGTGCGCCAGGCCTCCGGCACCTGTCCTGACCACCAGATGTTGTTGTAGCAGTCGAGCAGGCGTCGTTGTTCACTGGTGGCCAGGTTGCGGAGCATCTGGAGTGTCACTCCGTCTGCTCCCGGTGCACTGCGACGCTTGCCCCTCCTCAGGGCCGTCTGCAGCTCGTGGAGAGTCAGTGGGTCCTGGCAGATGGCCGCGATCTGGCTGGTCGCCCACTCCGGATGCAGCTCCAGCAGGCAGGTAGGCGGGTTGGCAGGGGGAAGTCCGACCGGCAGGATGGCCGCAGCGAGGGCAGCCGGGGGGGCGAAGTGGTCCGCTAGCAACTCCGCCAGGGCCGCCTCGCTGATGCCCAGCGAGATAGCCACCGCGAGGACGGGGTGGCGGTTGACCTTCCTGCCGGCCGGTAAGTGGTTCTTGAGGGAAAGGGAAAGGTTGGCGCTATCTTCTGCAGCCCTTGAGGGAGCACGGCTCAGCGCCAATGCCGGCCGCGCGCCGAACGCTGTATGTGCGAGTGAAAGGGCACGAGGGGCGCGTCTTTCACGGGGAGTGAACGCATGGCGGAGAACAAACGCGCGTTCTGCGCCGTGCTCGCTTAAGGGCTGCAGAAGTAGGCGTCTCTTTTCTCCTTTACAATCACCATATATGTAGAGCAAACGCGCCTTCTTCCGACGCGCGAGAGGCCGTGGGGGAGGGGGAGGGAAGGGAGGCGACGTTTAGCTGCGGCACCAAGTGCCTATTTATATCAGAGGCTCCGGCAACAGTCACCAACGCCGCACGCATTTTGAGCGAACGCGGGCAAAACGCCGATGGCGTCGACAACAGGTCTGCGTGTTGCCGATGCTGCTGCATGTCCAAGTTTATACAGCTGATAAAGCTAATATCATTACTCCGTATAGCTCTCTACAAATTTGCTGTCGCAATTGATGCTTCGCCTTTCAGCTGAAACTGCGACAACTTTTTTAAAACGTTATAATAAAGGCAGCGTCTCCTGCGCCGCGCGGCACTCTAGACGAGTCCACACAGACACGGCTCCAGCAACGCACGGAAGTGACGTCACTTTAATAAATTAAACTAAAAACAATCTAAATATATAAAATCTTACTAGACAATGCGTTGAACTTACATCGATATGAAAGAAAGTTGTCCTACGCGTTAATTAATATACACATTTTGATTAAGGACATCATCGCAAAATGTTTTCAACCATACTAGTCATGGGTTCCTTTATAATAATAGTTATCGTTCAGTATTACAAGACAGCAAACTATCATATTAGCTATCAGGTGCCTGCAGAGAAAGAAAGCAATTTTATTTACCATCTTGCGTGCTGTATTCCCCGCGCGGCACCCGAGAGCCCTAGGGAACAGGCACGCTTCTCCCCCGTTTCCTCTCAGGCGCAAGTCACTTGGCGAGCGTGTGTGCAGCAGACGACAACAAGCGCTGCAAGCGTACACTACATGTCGACGTTTACACAGCCACATGCTGTGTTTACAGCACTCACCGAACGCCGCAATATAGACTTACATACAGTGTGACGGACACGTGAAACTGCAGCCCTTGCACTGTCACTCGAATGTTACCTCAAAGGGTCGGGTCCATATTGGCTAGCTGTCTACCTTAGGAAAGGGTGTGACCCCGAGTCGTTTGTGAGATCGAAGCAACCAGTGAAGCTATTCTTGTGTAGTATGATTATCCACTGGCCTCTTGACACCGCGTTTGCTGCAGCGCTGTGCGTCTTATTGCCATCATAGCTGCACAAACATTACTGACTCGGACCGCGGAGAAACCGATGCGGCAGCCACCATTGCGCACGCACTGCAACACAGCTCAGAAGCTTTATTTTCCCGTGTCCCCGGGATTAGCCGCGTCCTCGTGCCTATCGTTCAGTAAAATGAGCCGATTCTTGATAGAGTAATAGTAAACTGGGCCGATGCCAGAGATCTTGAAGATGCATTCAAAACTGTACTGAAATGTGACTCAGTCGTGGGTCTTGTTTGCTTCGCCGGTTGGCGAAGGCGAGTTGTTCGCCAGCCCATCTCGGCGGTCTCTTCGAGATCGTCCATGCTGGTTGATGGGGCAGAGAACTCGATCGGTGATACGGAGCTCGCGCGAGTGCGCGCCACGTAGCCGGCACGCAGCCGGTGCACCTGGGAGCCTGGTGCACGCGCGGCGGCGACGTGGTCGATCCACAAAAATGTTCGTAGCACAGGAAAATGGAATGTCCCACCTGAAAATGAGGTGTCCACAGAGTCCTGGTAGCTTCACGGATCGACTGGTGTAAAAATTAGGCAACGAAATGCAAGAAAATGCTGCAAAATCATTTCATGAACACGGAGCCGACGTGAGCACGTCTGCACTCCTCGGCGATCGCAGCGCCTCCCCCATGGTGTTCATTGGGACAAATTATTTTGAATGCTATTCACAGCATTCAAGTCAAATTCGATTATTGCAATGAAAGGAATCCTTGAGAATCCTTGAGTCACCGAAGGTTGCTCCTTGAGGGCGAGGGTAACACGTAATCAATCCGGCGCCTTAATTCCTCGAACACACTTGGAAAAGTATAGCCTGAGCCGCACACGGCTAACTGTCACAGTGAACGGAGGGGACGCTCGTAGACGGGAGGTGTCACTCTTGGCCCAACTGGTGCGTCTTGGCTCCTAGGGTGGCCCAGCAATTAGCCGCCTTGTCTGTAGAACAGCTATGGCGGCTAGCAGCGGCCATAACGAAACGGCGTAGACCACACCCTCCCAATAGTTTCTCGGTCCCAGCGTCAAGGTCGGCGACGAAGTGGCATCCAGCAACCACGTATTCGTCGAAACGTGCCTCGCCAGGATGTCGCCTCTGATCTTTCCCGTGGGACGTATTTTCAACTCCACGAGGCGATTCGTCACAGGAAAGCAGGGGCGGGTTGAAGGTCGCTGCCCCCGCTGGCCCTTCGTAACACTACCGCCAGCGTTTTTCCTTTAGAATTTATTGTTTTTATACATTAATTTCTTTGTGGCGATTACTGCGCAGTTAGAACGCAGGCGAGAGCTTGCGGACAAGGAACGAGCGGGTAACAGATGATGATGATTGTGGTTGTGAAGAGGAAGAGGCGCGTAAACTCGTAAAGGCTCATGGGATGCGCCGTCTGCATCGACTTCCGGTTCAAGGCATCCGCGGCGCGCCGTTTCGCCAGCGACTTTATTGGAGCAGAGACACGTTTTAATTGCGATAGCAATTATATGGACACTTCAACCGGATTTCTGCCGTCGGTGTCGCCGTCGCCGTGAGGTTCCGTATAGATAAAATCTTCGCCGCGCGCCGTATGCCCGAGCGGAAACGTGCGGGGACGCACGCTATCACGGAGAGCGAACGCACTCAATCTCCAACGCGCAAGCAAAGAAGCGGAAAGCGAGCGCCGGAGGGAGCGGGGGGGGGGGGGGGGGAGGGAACCAGCTACTAGATGGTTCGATTGGTCTTTCGCCCCTATACCCAGGTCGGACGATCGATTTGCACGTCAGAATCGCTTCGGATCTCCACCAGAGTTTCCTCTGGCCTCGTCCTGCCCGGGTATAGTTCACCATCTTTCGGGTGCCAACGTGTGCGCTCTCGCTTCGCCCCGGCGACGAGTGAGCGCCTGGGACGGGCCGTTGCTGCGCCCTTTGTCGGACCCCTGTGCGGTCCGGGATCGCAACGCAGCCCGCGAGCGGGCCTTCACGTTTCATTGCGCCATTGCGTTTCGGGAGACCCATTGACTCGAGCACATGTTGACTCCTTGGTCCGGCTTTGCACCTGCACGCGCTGCCCACGGGAGGCACTTCTCATCAACGCCACCGTTTCACACGCGCCTTGTCATGGTCATCCAGTCTCTCTTCATGTCGGTCTACTTACGCCGCAGCACACCTGCTTACTTAATCAGCTCATGTTTACTACGATTCATATTGCTACCAAAGCCGCTCACCTTACTTCGTATGACATTACTGTGTTGTTATCGCGTTCATTCCTTCGCCCTCAGGGCGAAACTGTGAGATTTTTGTTCATTAGATCTCGTTACACATCTTATCGCTAGCGCAATCATGGTTGGTTGTGCAGTTGTCGGTTGCTAAAGTTCGAGTAGGAAAGGGAAAAGATGTTCAGGTTCCCCTGGAGCGAATAAAGAAAAATGAAGTGGGTTGTGGCAGTAAGGAGAGCCACGGTGAGTGGTAGCCTCTGGATACCAAGTGTCTGAGCGAGAGTATGCCAAGACCACTTCGTCACAGGTGGGTGATATGTGCCGTAGTTCTTGCATGTATGATTTATCTGTGTCTTACATATTCGGTATTTAACTTGCGCACAGGTGCACCTAGCAAAGATCCACATCATGTTGACAACGTGCCATCGATATTTTGGCCCGACGGGAGAGCAATTGAGGCGTCAAGACGGAAGCGTGAAAGGTATTTAGGTACATAGTTCTTTCATCGGCACAACCACGATCTCACTGTCTACGCAGATACCACAGGCACACGGCTTTAACGGAAAAACGAACGGCCGCAGTGCAACATGCAGCCGGGGCTGGCATTCATCCTGTGACAAGTGTGACACAGCAGCCAACTGCCGCAGGATATCACGCTAGCGGTACCACTGAGGAATCTAGGGACACAGCAGTAGTTAGTGATTCTAACTGCAACGACACACAAGGAGCCAGTGTTTCCGAAGACGAAGACATCGCACCAGTGGAAGAAAATGACGCGTCGGGAACGTCTTTCGACGAACGGTAGCTGCACGCACGTAAGATCTTACTGCTTCGTGACGATCTACTGAAGCGGTAGTTTAAATGTAAGGACTTGTAGATACTTTCTTTTTCTTTTTTCAGTGAAAGCACACGATGCCATTTTTCCGCTACTATGAAAGCAAAAGTGCAGCTGCTCGAGGATGAAATACAGAACCTAAAACAGGATGGCTCCCCTTATGCAGGAAACAAGCAGCAAGGAAAACTTGTGACATGTATGAGCAATGCTGAAGTGCATTTTTACACAGGCATGTATAAATGGAGGTCTTATACACCTTACACAGCATGGACTTCCCTATTCATATATTTTTTTGCAGGGTTACCTAAGGCAGTTTTGTTCACCATACTAGCCAGCATTGTGCCAGTTCTTCCCTCTGCACAACACAAGTTCCCTCACGAGATGCAGCTGCTTTCTTTCCTGATGAAACTTCGTCTGAACCTTGCATTTAACGACTTGGCATACAGGTTTGACGTCACGCCGAAGACTATCAGCCAGAGCTTTAGGTTTCTGTTGGCTGCTGTTCACCACTTATGCAAAGCAGTTATAGTGTTTCCAAGTCTTCAGGTGTGCCACAGCTGGTTGACAGAAAAGGAACACAAGAACTTTCCAAAGCTCCGTGCCATCATTGACTGCACAGAAATGACTGTTGCTAGGCAAGCTGCTTAATTTTGTACATTCACAGATTATTCTTCACAACTGAAGTACCTCTCATTTATCACTTGTTTGACTACCCATGCATTGCAACCAAGTGAATTGTAGTCAGTATAAGTTAGGATGCAAATGATTCATTGTCCTAAACTTTGCAGGCCTTTAAACCAGGACTGTCAACAAGTTGTGTGGCGCAACTATAAACAAAATAGTACGTTGAAGTACCTCGTTGCTGTAAACCCGCATGGTGCAGTAATGTTTTTTTCCAAGACCTATGGAGGAAGAGTTTCTGATAAGGAGTTGACGTTATCATCTGGTGAGCTGTTCATACCCAAAATTATTATGTTAGTGCAATGCTTTCAGCAACTCAGCCAGTTTTATTTTCTCTTCGGCACAGGATTTATGGACCACCTACAAAGTGGCGACCAGGTTCTGGCTGATTGTGGCTTTCTCCTGTTCGAGGAATTCTATGAAAAAAACGTTCAGCTGATAACACCAAGCTTCACAAAGAACAGGGTGCAGCTCCCTGGACAAGAGGTCACAACCTCAAGGGGAATTTCCTCAACACGAATTATTGTGGAGAGAGCCATTGGTCATCTCAAGAAATAGCGCATAATGACTGGGACTGTTCCCTAAACATTAGTGGATGTTTACGACGAAATCACAACTGTAGTTGCTGGGCTTACAAATCTTTGCCCACCACTGTCAAAAAGAGGTGAGCGATATGGCTATACAAAATTCTGATTGCTCTTGAAGAAAGTGTGCCCTGTGACGCTGCTAACTATTTCACCATTATTTCCTAGCTTTAGTACATGTTAGCATATGATACATAATGATGCAAAGATCGCATGTGTGCACCAGCTTGTACCATGAATCTTTCTTGCTTACCCGATTGATTCTTACAAAGTGTAGTGTTACCAGCTGTGTGCCTAAAACAAACTGCTCACACGTAGAAATAACCAAACAAGTGGATTTCGCAGTCAATTTTCAGAGTTCGCCCACGAGACACCATGTGTACTGAAAAACGCTTTATTGCAGGCATATTGCATAACAGAGATCATTAAAAGAGGCTTAGGTTGCAAGATTTTACTGAAATTTCGCACAATTTAAGATGCCATGGGAACACTTGTGAAAGCACTAACAAGCACCATCTCAAGATTCTTGGGTTTCACATTCAGTCTTTCTTCACTGAGTATTAGATTGTAGCAGAAAAGGGATTCTCAACATTCACCAAACTTAGTGGTGCATACTTGTACTTTCAAATCTTTGACGATTTGATGTCATCAGGAGTGGCAGAATATTTGCCAGTTCTTTCAGTACCAAAAACCAGAGAAATTGAAGATATAAACTAACTGTATTAGCAACATATCCATTGGGGACGGTTGCGAATACAGCCATTATAATTGCAAAGTGTTCGTGGTTATAAATGGCTGTTTTCAGTTAAGTTCTCCAGCAAGTGATAACATTATAAACACACTGCAGTTGCTTAGTAGCTTTGATGTTGCACTGCTAAGCACGAGGTCGCGGGATCAAATCCTAGCCATGGCAGCCACATTTTAATGGGGTCGAAATGTAAACACTGCCATGTGCTATGCATTGAGTGCACGTTAAAGAATCCCAGGTTGTAAAAATTAATCCAGAGCCTCCACTACGGCGAGCCTCGTAATCAGATTGTGGTTTTGGCACGTAAAACCCCACAATTTAATAACATTATAACAAACTACGGTTAGGACAGAAATGGAAAAGGGCATTTTTAGACTCAGAAAATCCAATATACGTACCAACATCGAAATAGGCATTTATAGGCACAATAAAAGTGCCCCTTACATGTTTCTAGTCCCATAGTTCATGCTTAATGTTAAATAGGCACGATAAGTATGTGAGGAAAAAATAGCCATTTTGCCTAAAGTTCTGGTCTCTAGTTATGATGCATGACTCCACAGTGTAGGTTATATTCTGCATGCAAAAAGTACTGTGACATTCTCAACACAACTTTCTGAAATACCAGTTGGTCAAATTTCACTTGCTTAAAATATCACACACATAATATGATTGCTAAAAATACAAGTATTGTTCTATGGCACTTGTAAAATTACGAGCACCAAGCGAGCTCACGAACATATTGGATGAAATAATGTGTATGACTCATTGTTGTACTCAGATTCATAGGTGCTAAAGTTTTCAGAAAGGAAATGTTGAATGGCACTTGTGTAATATATGGAGCAGTAATTAAACTGGTAAAATATCACATTTTGTTGACTAGAACACATATCACATGTTTCATTGATAATCAAACACCAAAAGTAGAGGTAACTGTGCTGGCAAACATGGTGCACGAAATTACACCCGTACTGTGCACTAGACAACAATTCCTAACCACTAAAATGGAGACTAAAGGGCTAAACTAAGTATATAGCAGTATCACACGTTTCAGTCTGACAAGTCAAGAATGCAGTGGGCTTTCAAAGCCGATTTATATACTTGCGACACCGAATCGTCTTCGCCATGTCCTCTCCTTCCTTGCCATTTTTGTCCGTGTCTGCACTTTCTGCCTTGCTTTGGTGTTTCCTTACCGAGGAAGCTTTTTTTTCCGAGTGTGAATGCTAACACTGAGAAGATAAGGGGGCCATTCAGTCTTTCACTGTGCATCTATCCCAATGGTGGTGGTACACACACGCATGAAAGGTAGGTGCATCAGAATTTTTTTTCGGGGAGACCTTTCTGCATTCTCGAATTATCAATGACAGTAGAACACCGTATCACATGCTTCATTGATTGAACACTGTATCACATGCTTCATTGTGTTAAAAATTAAAATTCGCAATTCTAATGGTAACAGACAGCAGAAAATTGTATTGAATGGTGAACATACCGTATCACAAGCAGCATTGCACAACTTTACCATTAAAAGACACTAAAGAGGAACATTAAATTAGTTTTATCTGATATGTTATCAGAATTCACTAAGTTTGGTCTTTCGTTTCTTTATAAGGAAGTGTAGCATTTGTTTACTGATGCATTGACTAGTCCAAAGCACATGCAGTCATTCAACATGAGGAGCTAGCACAGGAAGCCCATGTTTCATTTCTGCATCTTTTCCAGCTGACCAATACCGTGCTCATCTCCAAAATAATATTTTGGCATTACCCGCCGTGGTTGCTCAGTGGCTATGGTGTTGGGCTGCTGAGCACGAGGTCGCGGGATCGAATCCCGGCCACGGCGGCTGCATTTCAACGGGGGCAAAATGCGAAAACACCCGTGTACTTAGATTTTGGTACACGCTAAAGAACCCCAGGTGGTCCAAATTTCCGGAGTCCCCCACTACAGCGTGCCTCATAATCAGAACTGCTTTTGGCACGTAAAACCCCATAATTTAATTTTTTTAATATTTTGGCATTACACCAATGTAATTTATTAATTCAGTGTAGCATTCCTCCTTAGTGCCTTTTCAATGTTTTCAAAGTACAAAAAAATTATACATTTGGATGTTTTTGAATACATGTAAAAAGCTTTCAAACATAAACTGCACAAGCCATGTTTATATTATCCTCCTAGTGGAATAGATTCTCAGTGCATATAGTTCTACATAGAATTGCCAAGAATTATTCTGGGCATTACAATGTCTTTTAGAAAAATTTTCAAGCTCTCTTTGTGCGTCTCCATAAAACTCTCGTCTCTTTCACTACTACCAGATGCCCGCCCCCGTCAATGTGAATGTAGAAGTAGCCTTTTGTGATGTTGTCCAGGTTTAGATGAAGCTGAGCTTGCACCTGGTAGTAGTAGGTATGACTTTCTTTCTATGTCCCATTGGCTGTAAGGCAGAACCCCTTTCTCTTCTGACCTTCAGCTACGAAGTCTTCGGGACTGCAATCTCTCAAGCAAAAAAGACGCTTTACTTCAACATGTGCAGGGTCATGGCAATCACATCGGAAAATTCCATCAGGGCTACAGCCAAGGAGTGGATAATTTGGGTTTATCATTAGTCCACATGCTTCAATGCGTGCATTAGAATGCATTGTCTGTAGGTGTTCAAGTAGCTTCTCTTTGGCCACAGGCTCATTTGTGACACCGTACAGAACAGCAGGCACGTTTAATGGCCGCGTGCTGAATATCTTATTCAGCAGTCTCGTGCACCACACTCGTTTTCACCGACACACATCTTTGAAAATTGACGCCGTCACCCTGCCTTTTCGGTGCTCGTGCCACAGGGGATTATTTTCCTGGGTTCTTGTTGCAGATTCAATCCTCTTTGCCTCATTCTCTGGTATAGAAAAGTTTTCTATAACTTCGGTTGCCAAGGCTCCCACATTTTCATTTCTGAACCCGTTTGAATTTAGAAGCCTGGAGGTATATGCGGACAGTGGTACTTCCAGTGTTACCTCTAGAGTTGATGTAAAAGAATTTTGAGGGTCAGTGACATCTTCTGGTACTGTTGCAGCAGCAACTACTCCTGGCTGGCAGGTTGTTAGCGCAAAAACCCTTGCCGAAGGTGCAACCTGCAGGAGAAAAGCAAGAATTGCAGCCATTGAAATGTTAGGAGACCAATGTTAAAGTGCACTTGGTTAAGCTTGTTGTATGTTTGACCTGCTGCAGTCCTCCCAGGAAGCCATTTACATCAGGGATTCCTTTTAGCTTCACTGCTCCACGTTCTTTTGGCACTGTTGGCATTGGCCCGTAATGGTGCCGCTGATATATCTTTTTGGTTGGCTTGGATGGGATCTGCAAACAAAATTAGCATACATAAAACTGCACTAACTGGTATATTTGCTGGCACTGTTATTTTATAATGGCGCATCCAATCTGTCAATGTGCAGAAACTCCTGGCTGTACTATTTTGCAGTAGTATTGCAATGCTAAAACCTATGTTGTCTCCTTTTACTATATTACCTTCTTCCGGCGAGGCTGCACCCACTGGCATGGCAGATCAGTTGGCGCTGGGTGGCCTGTGTTAACCTGTGTCCAAAAGTCAACAGCAAAGCAAACCGCAGCACTGTGACTGCAGACCCGCCCCAACCTGGAAAAACGTAAAAAAAGAGGTTTTTATGTTGCATGGCTGCTTAAGGTGTCTTGTGAGTTCGTTCGAAGAATGGGAGCAGATACTGGACTGACAGCGGTACCGAAGAAAAAAAGACAGATTCAGTAGCCCTGCTGCTGCATGACAAAAGTGAGAAGCAGCGTGCACTGCCAGCATGCGGAATCAAGGAGGAAGAGAAGCAGAGAATGACGAGAAAAGTTGATGTCACCTTCAACCAGGGAAGAGGCGGGTTCCAGAAATCGGTTTAACGAAACTTTGAAATCAGTTGGAAGAGGCGAACTAGCGAGGACGTGAGCTGGAAAGAAGCACTCCTAGCTTCATACTCGCCTAGCCTGCTCCTCTGGCCAATACTCCCTACAATGGCCTCATCCTGTGCTACGGGGTCACCTTCATGGCCGATATGACAGCAACAACGAATCAAGAACTCAAACACTCCACAGACTATAAATTAAGACGTTGAGTTGGTGTAGTGCACGCTCAGTCAGTGACAATTAAGATGCCAATGCAACTCCAATGTAATGTATGGACTAACACCTATTTAGTCTACCTAGAAGGTGCCTTGAATTTGGTGTTTACTTAGTGTCGTTTCTTCCTGTAACGTGCTTGGAATTTCTATGTGCTTGGTTTGCTGTAATCTCTGTTCATGTCCTAGTCACATGCATCGAGAATCATGAGAAAATAATTGGCGAGCCTGCGAGGATCTCTTCACTGCACTTTTTGAGCAATGTAGAACATGAATTTCTACAAGTTAGATATTGTTGCAGAAAAGAGAGGAACTATGTCTAAGAGGTGAAGAACTCCCCAACTTCTTACGTGATGAAAAAGCTGCAGTGGTGATCATGAACGGAAAGTACACAATGGGGGAGCAACGAACTCAACTAGACTAGGAAAATACATAGCTAGTAGAGATAGTACAATCAAAATTTCGGCAAAGGAAGGGGAAGACAACACTGCTGCAGAAGTTTAGATTGATAGCGGAAGGATTTCAGAAGTTTTCAGAAGTACTGGCCCATATGATGCTGAGACTGGGAAGCAGTTTGCATTTCGTCCCGGAAACAACTTTGACAGATAAATAGCAGTGTCGTGCAAAAATAAACAATGAAAATAGCAGTGTAGCCAATATTTTTTTTCTTACCCCGCCATGCACGAGCACCTGGTATCTTCAATTTCAACCTTCTCAGTCACGACAATCCAACACTCATACAGAAGCCCGGACCTCTGTGACGGGCTCACAAACCCTTTTAGAATACGCAGTCCCGGTCGTGGCACTGCTGTTTTAATATCATGGACTTTACCTGCAGAAGCATATTTTTGAGGCAACATAGTTCATAGAGCGTTAACATCTTGAGTATAAACAACGTAGTGAAATAATGGATTCATAAAACGTTTTCACAATAAGGAGCACAAAGTGCAGTCAAAATCTATATTAGTTGTTACATTCTAATGCAACTATTTGGTAGACTGTAGAGACCGTACACTAAATACCAGATTTAACATACTGGTAGGCATCCAGGGCACGGAATGCATTGGCAGCAGCACCATCGTGGCTAGCCTTTTCCACGAAATACCGGCATATGGCTGCATAGTTAATTTGTGGCCACAGATGCTCGCCTTGCTCGTAGCAAAGGTTTCTGGAGCTGTCCAGGTTGAAGTTCCTTGAAAAGGAAAAATATTCCACAATTTAAATGGACCGTTCATTAGTTTTGACATACCCCTACGTGCAAAATTATAGGACTGTGATCTAGGTTGTTGAACTAGCTGTTAATCAACTGCCAGAGCAGTCGTCATTTTTATGGTACTGTTTAATTCAAGCACAGAACAGCACAATAAGCGACAAAAATGCCAAATCTATTGTCAGATGATGCGCAAAAGCTCTTTGAGAACGGCAGATGTATTCGTTACTTCTGCATTGATGTGTGTAGCATGTTTATATTACTATAATCGCAGTGTTTTATAGCTGTTCGCAAAGTTGCTAAGAGATACCCAGTAGGTAATGTTTCTGAATGGAGCTGTAAACTTGTTTCCCACCTCAAACCGGTGTCTTGGTGCGTCGTTTGCCTTGGCACCAGCTGGGAAGGCTGTGCTTCTTGGATACTTGCATGGCTGCCAGGTACAGAGCTTCAGTAAGAAAAACCCAAGTGTCAAGGATTAGTGTTATGCAGTTACAAGAATGTCAAGTTATGTAAAGCTGCCAATAATCAGTGTGAAATGTGTTCGAGTGGAGCTGTTTGCTTGATTCTCATCTCGAACTGGCGACCAGCTTTGTGCTGAGCTGAGAAAATGCAGTTGCGTGGCTGGTTTGCTCACAACTGCAAAAAGCCAGATGCTGTCACTATATAAACAAGAAAAAGCGCACTACTATTGTACTTAAAGAACGGTGACAATGCGTTATTGGTAATTCTAAGTGTTTCTCCAAGCATTTTTTTTACAAATCTGTTTATTCCTACCCTATCTGGTGCACATGCGTGCCGAACAGGCTGCAGCTACGGGTACAAAACACGGCACCAGACGATAAAGTGAGGGTCATCTCGGCCAGTCTGTTTGCCAACGCGATGCAGATACGTAAAGGCCCACCAAGCTCGACTTCTCGAAGAAAAGATCCCGTGGACAGATTTCGTTTTTAAAGCCTTTTCAGCACTGCATTCTTATCGCGGCTGAGCTACAGCTGCATTTGCGAACGGACGATTCAACATTGTGCCAGGCTGCCGCCGCTGCACTCTTAGTTCCAGTAACATAGGGTACCCATTGCGCTCGGTGAATATTTATAAGAGCTATTATCCCCCACAATAAGAGACGACAACAGAGCAGTACAACGACATGTGTAAAAACAGCTGAGCGCCCCGCCACAAAGAAAGCCTCAAAAATAAACACGTTAGTGGGCGACCCACTGTAGCATGTACTTACTGAAAAGTTACAAAACCATAATGGTGGTTAAAACTAGTACAAAGGCGTAAAAACAAAGGCCACGCCACTTATTCCAGAAAAACACAGATTCGTGACAGCACGTACAGTCCGTCATTTGACACTTCTATTTAAAAGGTTATTTGGCAATGACAGCGTATGCTTACCTTTCATAGTCTGTCCTAGGTGCGGCCATAGTAGTGTGCACAAGGAATCAGCCGCATAGATGATTTGTTGCGATCACGAAAGTGCACGCAGACATTTCATGAGCGACACGGATCACGTAGAAACGACTGTAGACGGAAAGCTGTTGAACCGGAAGTCGATGCAGACCGCGCGCATGCCATGAGCCTTTACGAGTTTACGCCTCACCTATTTTCTGCAGCCCTATAGGGAGCACGGCTCAGCACCTAGGATAACAGAGCCTTGCGATGGTGACGTAGCGTTGCGGGGATGCCCTCTCCCCCCAAGCAACGCCTGGCGCGCTATCGCTGCAGCAGGCGTGCCCTTTCACACACTCTGCTCCGTCGAAGCGCGCTTGTGATGTAGCGTCGCTGGGAATGCGAATTTAGGTGCCGTTTTACTGCTCCAGACGACAGACGCCGGCTTTTTCGCTCAATGTGCCATTTGACGCTTTCGCATCAAAACTGTGTGTGAAAGAGATTGATGGACCAGCTGAACTAACATATGCTACGAATCTAAGGAGGCTTTGTTCACTGTGACGCCACGTAAAGAATATGTCGTCTAAGAAACATTTGTAGAGGAACGGCTTTACAGATTTGACCGCACGAAAGGCTCCTTCAGGTTATGCCGTAAAATTATTCACAGAATTTGAATTTAATTGTGCCCTTGTACTAACCGCAGTAATGTCGACAGCATGTCCTCGGCTAAACTTACAGGCGTGTTTCTGTTCATGTAAGCGTTGACTGTCGTGTCAGTGCCATCTCCTTGTGGTATGTATGTGTATATAGGGATACGACGTTCATTGTAACCAGGAAGCTATCTTTGGCGACCTCAAGTCCAGTTATTATGTGCAGAAATTGGCTGGTGTCCTGAATGTAAGAGGGAACCGTTGGAACTATGTCCTAAAAAATGAAATCCAAGGCACTTTAAATTATTTCGGTTATTATGCCATTGCTTGAGAAAATGGGGCGGCCGAGGTGGTTAGTTTTGTGGAATTTAGGAAGCAAATAAAAACGACCTGGGGCTGGCTGAAAAAAAAAATAGCCAGCTGGCTGACCTGGGGCTGGCTATTAGCGATATGCTTTAGGCATATTGCTAATATATTTCCTTATGTAGTGAATTTAATTCGTGACCTATTTCCAATTAAACAATTTAGTGGAGTCCTCTGCAAGTTCTAATTGCCCGTATCCTTCTTTCAGATAGTCGACCCTTATTCAATACTACTATTGCCCTTACCCACGTCTGATCCCTTACCCACGTCTGATCGGCGGCTCAGCAGAAGACTTGCGCTCAGCAGAAGACTTGCGTTCATACGGCGTACAAGTTGCGTCGAAAGTGTTTTAATTTTGAGCATGCCGTCGTGATATCTTTTTGGACGGCGGATAAATACATTTCCAGGTATCTGTGTCTCTGATAAGGTGGTGACCAAGTTTTTTCTGATAGCTGCTCAGCTGGGTTCGTGGTCGTGAAAATTTTCCCACAAGCGAAGGTTTCTGGCAAGGTTATCCAAATCCTAATATAGTTGGAATTCAATATATGAAAGTAAGGCCTTGACAAAGAAGATGGAAGCAGATAACGGGGCAGATCAAAGGTTAACCACCGTTGTTTCTATTTCTGATGGCCGCAGGTACATTTGTGGTGATGCAACACGTCTGATCATGAGGTACGCCATCCTGTCTTGATTTATATATATATATATATATATATATATATATATATACTTCGAAAATAAATGTATTGTGTTGTTTAATGGAAATTTCTTCAAATATATATCCATACATATATACGTATATGCGTGCGTGTTCGTGCGCGTGATTGTGTGTGTGTAGAGAGAGAGAGAGAGAGGCATGTGCGTGTTTATGCCTATGGGCGTCTTGCACTAGAGTTTGAGGTATAGTAGCGGCGCCTGGTGGCGGCGAGAGAAGTTATATCTAGGTAGTACTAGCTTAGGTAGTATTGAACCTTGGCTGTGGCGAAGCACGTTTCTAGCCCGAGTTTTACGTCGATTCGCACTTTTTTCGGCCCTGTTGCGAGTGCGAAAAGGCTCGTCACTTGTCAGAGACCACGCCGACCACGCTGCGAGCTGGTCTAAACAGCCTATATTTAACGAAAACGGACTCTCCGTGTGCTGTGGGACGTAATGCTGGAAGCAGAAGGAATCGGCGACGCCGATCCGGAGAGACCTAGCTCTGCCGCGAAAAAGCGTCACCGTCGTTACTGCTGCGTCGTGAGCTGTCACGAGCAGGAAGGCCTGAATCCCAACATTAGAATCTACCGTTTTCTTTCGAGGCCTCACGAAGCGGAGCGTCGGGCGCGCTGGATAAC
>NW_023606533.1:0-60001 GCF_013339745.2 Dermacentor silvarum
AGCCTCGCGCAACCGCAAAACAGCCCCGCAGCATACGGCGGACGATGTAGAGGCAGAAAAGAGGGTGAGCACAAGCATGATCAGCGCAAGAACCGCTCGGTCCCAGTCAACGCCCCAGAAGGGCGAGATAGCCAACGCGCAACCGGACGCCACCAAGATGGTTTTCCCATTGCGGCCAGCAACCAATCCTAGCAGGAAAACCCTCGTGTAGTGGGAAAGTTGCATGCCAGAGGCGATAGCGCCGGATGACGTCGTAAAAACAGCTGTTATCGGCGCAAGGGCCGAAGCGCAATCAGGCAAAAGCCGGTCAAGGGCGTCCAGTAAGTACAGTGCGTCGCACTACGGCAGCGGGAGCCAGTGGCAAATGCCGTACACGCGCAAGGTCCGCGAATGCATAGTCAGGATTTGCTCAAGCGTGTCTGGAATACCGCCTCCCAAGACGCTGGGACAAGGAGCCAGCCACGACTCCCGGTCGCGCGCGCACCAGTCGCAGACAGACGTGCACACAGAGCTGCTGAGAAGGCAGAAAGGGATCCAGCAAGCTTGGCCGGAACTGCCAGGCGCGACCGTCCCAGAAGCTGGATCGCGGCGCCAGCCACGGCGCCGAGCGGCAGACCACGCGAGCCAGTAAATGCAAGCGGCCGACCACAGGGTCATGTAAATGTGAACGACCCGGTACTGCACCATGGAGCGCATCGCAAGACCGGCACATGGTCTAACGCGCCAGTCACGAGGCCGCAGATGTGGCCAAAGTAATGGCCTTGAAGACATCCCAATGGCCTGTGAGGGAGCCCCGAAGGGTTAGGTGGCGTCCGGAACCGCGACGCCGCCAGAAGACTCGGGTACCGCACGGCTTATCACGCGTTGCATGCGCGTCAAAAGCGCGCGATTACTTTTTAACGCAAGTATGCCAGGGTACTGGTCAGGCGTAATGCGAGGGCTGCCCGAAGGTCGTGTAAGGCGGGCTGCCAGCGACGCTGTCAAAGAACAGTCATTGAGATAATGGGCGAATGACGTGCATTCAGCAGCACAAGGACAAAGATTGTCTGGTGTCAGTCCAAAGCGGTAAAGGTAATAAGGGAAGCGCCCGTGTCCGGTAATCACCTGCACCACTGAAGAGGCTGGCGGGAAATATTTTGGAATCGACAAAACGTCGGGGACCCAATCATGTAAAGATGTGTCTTGATGATTTGAAAGCCAATCGCGGTACCAATAAAGACACATCTGTTTGTAAAATTTTGATTTGATAGAGGAAACGGAGGATTTTGAGTACCGGAGCAGGCCGTATGTAGCCGCCGCGCCCGCCGCAGCATCGGCAAGCTCGTTCCCGAAGATACCGGCATGACCGCGCACGTGGTACAGATCAATGTGGAATTTCGGACTGAGCCGCAAAAGCGCTTTGTTGATCTGCACCACGCGCGCGTCAGCCGAAGACGGGGTCGCGAGAGCCGTTGACAGGGACAAGCAATCTGTATAAATATGGATTGGCAAAGCGGTAGACATGGAGGCGATGTAGATTAGGGCCTCCCAGAGGGCCGTTGCCTCTGCGCAATAGGCGCCGCTGGCGCCATGAATCCGGAAGCGTCGGACCTTCCTAATCGCCTGGTTCGGCCCAAGCACCACAAAGGCGGCGCCCGCCGACAGACTGGAGTAAGAGCCGTCGGTATATATATGATGGGCACGCTCTCGCGTCACAGCCACCGCATCACGCGCGTTAAGACGCCGGAAAGGGTGACTGTGCCGCACCGCAGGGTGGTCCGACCAGATGTCGCGGTCGAACTCTATCGCGAGCGGGTGATAATAGTTGGGTCCGTAACAGGTGGGCTCCCGCAGCTGAAAGAGGGAAAACTCGGCGCACAGGCGATCCAGCTCGAGCTCCAACGGCGGAGCCCGAGCCAGCACCTGCAGCGCCGCGGAGCGCGTCGTGCGGTAGGC
Source organism: Dermacentor silvarum (assembly GCF_013339745.2). Lineage (NCBI taxonomy): Eukaryota > Metazoa > Arthropoda > Arachnida > Ixodida > Ixodidae > Dermacentor > Dermacentor silvarum. The sequence continues at coordinate 1,936 of NW_023606533.1, forward strand.
CCCAGTAAGCGCAATTAAGGGCAACCGCTGGGCAATTGCACCTTAGCTTTGAGTATGGAGTCAGCATACGGCGACCACCAAACCGGAGCGGCATAGGTGACGGCAGGTAATATGACCTGACGATAAAGCGTCCTCACCGCGGAGCGGGTTGTCGAATAATGAATTTTGAAGAAAGCTAAAATTTTAGGTGAAAGAATTTCCAATTTTTCGCGTAAGTAATCCGCGTGTTCCTTAAACCCCAGGCGCGAATCAAATATAACCCCCAAAATTTTGATAGTGGTCTTATGTTGTAACCTGCCGTCACCCATGCACACTTGCAGATGGGGCCCCCGCACGGCGGCGCTCCCGTGCGGGAAAGCGAGGAAGAAAGATTTAGGGACGCTGACGGTCACTTTCGAACGAGAGGACCACTCGGCAACGCGCTGCAGAGCGAGCGCCGCGGTCCTCTCGATCGCAGCGCGGTTCTCCCCCGGCACCACAAGCACAGTATCGTCGGCGTATGCCTGGATGGCGACGCCGGGAGGCATAGGCACGTCTAACAGTCCTGAGATAACGATGTTCCATAGCAGGGGGCTCATGGGCGACCCCTGCGGACTGCCCAAAGTAGGGTGGGCAGAGACTTCGCCCGTGTGGCAACGATAAGTGACCGTGCGGTCTGCGAGGAAGGAACGGAGGAGGTAGAACAAGTTGCGTGGACAACCGTGTCGCTGTAAGAATTCTAAAACCAATGGATGCCAAACGGAATCGAACGCGCCTTTAAAATCCAATGAAATGAGAATAGCGGGAATGTTAAATTTTTGAGATGGGATAAATTTTGTCGGAGCTGGTACAAGGCTTTGACGGCGCTCTTCCCGTGCGTGAAGCCGAATTGGTTTTTGTGAAGAAGGTTTGAAGAATGTAAAAATAAATAGAGTCTCGAATTGAGTAAGCGTTCTAAAATTTCGCCAAAAAGCGAGTTCATTACAATCGGACGATAAGAAGAGGTGTCGTCAGGGGGTCTATGCGGTTTTGGAATAAAAATGATGCGACCCCTCTTCCACGCAGAAGGAAAATGGCCGAGCATCAACGCGGAATTAAAAACGAATAAGAAGAAATCAGGGTGTGAAGCGAATAGTGATTTAATGATAGGAAGAGTGATGCCGTCAAGGCCTGGTGCCGAACCAGATTTGCCGAGATTAAGTGCTCGTTCGACCTCCTCCGTTGTAAATGGCCTGTCGTCCATAAGCGTGACGGCCGGGGCCGCCGCAATCGCCCTGACGGCAGTGTGCTCCGCAGTGTCGGTGGACACATCGTCCAGCGACACCTGCGTGCGGAGCAGAAGCGATGCAGAGCTGAGCGTGTCCGACGTCAAGCGGCCGTCGGGAGCTCGCAGCGCGGGCAGTGCAACTGGCGGTCGCGCCTTCCCAAACGCCGCCTTAAACGGGGCCCCAAAGACAGATTTCTTGGAGCACTCCGTACAATAGCGCCTCAAGGCGCACTCCTGCGCGTCACGGATGTGGGCTCTGTACTGTGCCCGCGCCGCGGCAAACACGGCGCGAAGCTCCGCGCGCATGTCAGGGTCGCGAGCGCGTTGGTACTTGCGCCGCATCGCCCGAACGCGGCCGCGCTCGCTACCGAGCTCCGGCGTCCACCAGGCGTTCGCGCGATGCGGACCGCCTTTAGTGTTGCGCAGGTGTCGCGCGTGAGCACTAGTATAAATAAGATAGAATTTGGCGAGCACCGCGTCAGTCAAACTCCCCGCCTGACACTGTCCTCGGAACAGGTCCCGCAGGCCCGACCGGTGCCGCCCCGAAGGGAGACCGGGGGCCCATCGCTTGGCGCTAGAAGCGTGGACAACTCAATGGTCCGCTTCCCGTTCCACCGAGTAAGTAAAGAAACGATGAGAGTAGTGGTATTTCACTGTCGGCCACGAGGACCCCGCCGAAACGAGGCCGTATCCCGCGACCTCCCACTTATGCTACACCTCTCATGTCTCTTCACAGAGTCAGACTAGAGTCAAGCTCAACAGGGTCTTCTTTCCCCCGCTGATTTTGCCAAGCCCGTTCCCTTGGCTGTGGTTTCGCTAGATAGTAGATAGGCACAGAATGTGAGAAGGGGTGAAGTATACCCCCACCTGCACCACTAATGTATCGGAGGTTAGAAATAAGGAATAGAAAAGATAGAAAATACAGGATTGGTTTGGAAGATAGGTGAGATTAAGATAAATAAAATAAAAAAAGAAGAGGAGTAGATGAGGAGGAAGAAGTAAAAGTATAGAAAGATGTGGGTGGGAAAGTGTGAAAAAGAGAAAGTGAAAGCCACCATCAGCATCCACCGCCAAGGGGACAGGCCCAGCAAACAGCGGACATTTATTGAACAAATAAATACAGAATAGATAAAATATTTTCTTTTTCCTCTGTCTTGAGGGGATTCTTCAGTTCTTCTGAGATGTTCTTTTCATTTCTTGCTCGAAGGTCTTCAATTCTTGTTGGATCCTGTTTTGTCTTGTCTGGTCCATCTGTTCTTGTGGTATGTGTTTGGTCGGTGGCTCTTTCTTAAGATGATGAGCCTAATTTTTTTTCTTTTGCGCTTTGTAGCCCTTTTGTTATTGCGTGTTTATCTGTTGTTTTATTGTTTGGATGTGAGGATATTGCTGGTTTGATGAGAAATAGTGCATGAGGAATCCTCACTAAAATTGCTTTTAGTGCACCATTTCCTTCTCATAACCATGTTGAGTATGTTCAAAGATGTGTTTTCGTTTGTTTTACCATTTAGTTATATTTATATTGTTTTAACACTGTATGATGTTATCGTTAATTTTCTTTACTATTTCTTCAAGAATTGTGATTGTTCCTTTAGACTTAATGATTTCCGGTTTTCTGTTTGTAACTTCTCTCCTAATTTTTGATAAGTTCATTTCGTTGTTTAGTTACAATTGGGCAATCTTCCAGGTAATGGTCAAAAAATTTCAATGATTTTCCCCGCATTGGCATTTTGCTTCTGATGTTATATTGATCGTGAAAAGTAAAAAGGAAATCTTCCATGCCCGGTTAGTGCTGAGATGTGTAAAAGTTCGTTGGGAAGTGTTTGGGGATATGATTCATATTCTTGATCCAATTATACGTATAACTGTTTGTTCCTTCTTTATTCCATGTTTTGTTCCATTCTAGATATAAATTTCCTTGTAATTGTTTTGATATAAATGCTTTTGAAATTGGGATAAATGTTTCTTTGCCTTCTTTTGTAGCTTCTTTTGCTAGTTCGTCGGCTATAGTATTTCCTAATATTCCGCTGTGGCCTTTTACGTATGTTAATTTTATATCAAATTCTGGAGGTTAACAAGAGGAAGAAGAAGTGATCGTAGCGATCTGCCTCAGCTCCGGTCTCTCAGTGTATCCCTGTGATTTTCTCGTGATTTCTGCAATCAGAGACAAGAACACTGGGGGACATTTTCCCTTAGGATGGGGGATAAAAACCCCTCCCAGCAATTGGGCCCTGGACGACCACATCCTTGTGCCTCCGATGTGAGTGACCGCTTCGGCCCCAGCGTCGTCGACATTGATACTTCCGATGGCTATTCCACTGAAGATATGGCCTCGGATAGCGACTTCACCGTTGTCTCAAGCCGCCGTTTGAAGAGGAAAATCAGAAGGACATCACCGACCAGTCGGCAGCCACCGAAAAAGGCGAGTGGCATGCGGTCATACACAATCTCGTATGTACCAACAACGACGACAGACATCTTGAACTCTCTGAATCGGCAGAGCTTGACGGAGTATTTTGAACTTGTCGCCCCTGGCCAAGTTGAAGAGATACGTATAAATGCTCAAAAGAACATCCTGTCTGTGGAAGTCAATACAAAGACCATACTGGACACACTAAAAGCATTGGTCAGTTGGGCAACATTCCGGTCCGCGCATTCCTCCGCGTATGACAAGGAAACTACAACAGGCGTCATCTACGATGTGGACGAAGACATTACTGACTCCAGCCTTGAAAAATTGCTCTCATCGTCGGCTCCTGTACTTTGCTTTCACCGCTTTGGACGGTCCCGATGTGTGAAAGTAGTGTTTCAGTCGGAGACCTTGCCTACACACGTCAAGGTTGGATACGTGAGGCATTCGGTACGTCCTTACGTGCCGAGGCCTCTACAATGTCATAAATGCTTAAAATTTGGGCATGTAAGTGCAGTCTGCAAAGGTGTGGTAACATGCAAACGATGCGGTGGATCTCACGAAGATGATAACTGCAGCGTTGCTGCAAAATGTCCAAACTGTTCGGGCGCCCATGATGCTACATCAAAGGAATGTCCGAAGATGAGGAACGAAATAAGTATCATGAAGAAGATGTTAGAGACCGTTCCACACACAGAGAAGCTGCAAGGGCTGTCCAGCGCCGTAGGCGTCGTTCACGACACCGGACGACGACGACGAAGCAGCAGTGCTCATCAGTAGAAAAACCAACACCAAAAGTACAGTCTTCATCACCTCCTCGCCCGATCTTGCCGGCCAGATATGAAGACACGCGTACTTCAATGCCCTTACAGAACGCGAAAGTGCAAGGTCACCAGTCATTAGCCCTGAATACATCGGAGGCAGAATGGCCATCGTTACCATCGAGACCCACGTGTACGCCTCCGTCGCACAGTGCTGCTGCTTGCAATGAAGAGAATCGAAAGACGGATGAAGTTGACGTCAAGGCTATGTTAAAGAATTTGGTGGGTTCGATGCGCAAGATCCTTGGCAACCTCAACAGCCCGGCTGCTAAGGCACTTGAGGTGTTGGAGCCACTTCTACTGGTTCTTCAATAAGCGAATATGGCATTGATGTTTGAGGAACGCATACGTCAGTCGCTTGTTATGCAATGGAACGCCAGAGGTCTACGTGGTCGTCTGCCGGATTTCAGACAGCGTTTGTTTAAGTACCAATTTCCAGTTATTGTTATATGCGAGCCAAACATGGATTCCACGTTCCGTATCTCTGGGTATATCCAGGATGGTCTCGCAGCGACCAACGTGCAAGCAAAGTACTAGTTTGTATACGCCGCGATCTGACGTTGTTTAGACATGACATCATGCCGCATACTACCTATGATTACGTATGCCTGACTATAACACACAAAAGGCGAACGTTCCCTGTAATTGGTGGATACATCCATCCAAGAGCGAAGATTGACTGCTCCTACCTGACGTCTGTGCTGCAAACCGCACGAGGTCCGCACGTTGTGATTGGTGACTTTAATGCACATCATCCCATATGGGATAGCGCTGCAGTGAACTGTCGTGGCAGAGATTTGGCCGACTTCATGTGTAATCAGGGACTCAGTGTGCTCAACGATGGGTCACCTACATTCATTCGTGGAACTTCTTACAGCAGCTGCCTTGACCTTACTTTTGTGTCCAGAAGCCTTCTTTCAAATGCATGTTGGTGGTACACGGATGTAGAAACTCATGGAAGCGACCACCTCCCAACATACGTTCAATTTAGCTGGTTCCGCCGATCAGCCTCACGATGCATACACCAAACAGACTGGACTTTATTTAAGGCATCTATCAAAACCAGATGTCAGTGCCCGCCTACACCATCCGAGGTTGAGGACATCATTTCTACTTCTCTGCGTGACACAACGAAACAAGTTAACCTACCAATGCGCAGATCAGCGATCGATTCACAATACGAGGCTCTTCGTGCAATCCGCCGCCGCGCAGAACGACGATACAGAAGAACGAAGTCGCCGTCAGACCTTTCAGCCAGTCGCCGAGCGCAACGACACGTTCTTAGACATCTCTACAGCTTGACAGGCAGCGGTGGCGGACGTTCTGCGGCTCTCTGGACCCAAGACAGCCATTATCTAAGATCTGGCGGGTAGTAACGAAGTCTGCAGACGAGTCCCAACAAAGCCACCCATGCCGTGCCATGGCTCTACAATCAAGGCCGGAGCGAACTGGAGGTGGCCAATGACTACTGTAAACTTGTGGTGGCTACCTCTAATACCGAAATTGAAGCTCTTACCACCATAGCGCCCCCGTCACCTGATGAGCGTCTCGAGGTGCCTTTTACGATGCAAGAACTTGACGCTGCAATTTCAGTCTCCCGACGCTCATCGGCTCCAGGTCCAGACGGAATCACGTACGCTGCAATCCGTCATCTTGGCACAGAAGCACACAAATCCTGTTGTCCTATTATAACATCTCGTGGGAATCAGGAAATGTGTCCTGCCATTGGAAATGCAGCCGCATTATTGCACTGCTCAAACCAGGGAAGTGCCCTAATGAACTTTCATCCTACAGGCCGATCGCCTTAGCCAGCTGCGTCGGCAAAGTAATGGAAAGGATGGTACTGTCTAGTTTAGAGTGGTTCTTAGAAAGCAATAACTGCTTTCCCCAATTTATGCATGGATTCAGAAGAGGCCGATCTGCTATTGACGGTGTGGTCAACTTGATCTCCGATGTTGAACAAGAAAAGTCGACGCAGATTAGTCGGGGCAGTATTCCTTGACATTAAGGGCGCCTATGACAATGTTCTGCATTACGCGATCCTTGATGCGCTTGACGATTTAGGCATTGGTGGCCGGCTATATAATTGGATCGTTAGTTATCTCAATGACCGTACCGTATATATGTCGACAAGCGATGGAGACACCGGTCACTATAATATTCAATGCGGTGTTCCCCAAGGAGGAGTTCTCAGTCCGACTCTCTTCAATGTGACATTGATTGGACTTGCGTCTGAGCTTCCCAACACAGTAAAGATTAGCGCGTATGCCGACGACATATGCATATGGGCATCTGGAGCTACGCGTCCGCAACTGCGTGCGCGTTTGCAACGTGCAGTGACTATTACAGCCACGTACTTACGACGTCAAGGCCTCACACTTTCAACTGAAAAATGTGCAGTGCTTGCCTTCACGCGCAAACAAATGACTAAATATCCGATAGTCGTTAAAGGAACATCGATACCTTACGTAACACACCACAAGTCCCTTGGTGTAACCATTGACCGTGAACTATCCTGGTCAAGGCACGTCACTGCACTGAAGTCAAAACTGAAGAGTTTTGTCCTTGTGCTTCGGGTGGTGGCAGAAGCAAGATGGGGCCCGTCGGAATCATCTCTTCTTCAATTGTACCAAGCCCTGTTGGTAGGCTATATAAGATACAGCATGCCGGTGCTCTCGAACATGAGACCCAGCTGTGTGCGGACGTTAGAGAGCATACAAGCTCAAGGTTTGCGCACGTGCTTGGGCCTACCACGCTGCACCTCAACGAATGGAACCATTGCGGAAGCTCGGGCTTGTCCCATCAACGTATATAGCTCTGCGAACCTCTTCGAGTGCACCTACGCTTGTTGACCCGACATAGGCAACATCCCCTATCAGCACTCCCTGCCACACCCCAAACTGCAGTTTTTCAAGAACTATATTGCGTCATGAGAACATTGTGCCGTTTAGATTCTCTTCCCCATGCATTCCTAGTGCACCTCCGTGGGTCCTACCTACACCGCTTGTTAAACTTCAAATCCCTGGGATTACGAAGAAGTCCTGTGTTTCATCCATTGGCCTTAAGCAACTTACCCTATCGCACATTTTCACAGCATACAGTGGTACTTCTCACGTGTATACCGATGGCTCTGTTACCCCATGTGCGTCCGCCGCAGCCTTTGTCATCCCGCAAATGTCCATCGCTCGACGGTTTAAATTAGACCACAAGTCCACTTCAACTGCTGCAGAACTTGTTGCTATCCGCGAGGCAATACGATTCCTTGCAAGAGAGACTCCTCGCATATGGACTTTATTTTGCGACGCCAAACCCGCTCTTCAAGCCATTGAGTGCGTTATGAGACAAGGCCCTTATTATTTTTAGCTCTAGAAATCGCAGAGCTTCTCGACATTGCGACCAAATGCGGCCACCACGTCATCTTTCAGTGGATACCTGCACACTGTGGCGTGATAGGAAATGAACAAGCAGACGCTGAAGCTAAAATAGCTGTAAATAATGCGCCAGAAGTAAGCATCGCGTTCTCACGAACAGACACGAATGCCCTGCTTCGGTGCGTTATGCGGAACGCTACACTTGAGTACTGGACCAATCCTGATCGACGACACAAGAGACTGCACAAAATGGACCCAGAAATGAAGTTCCGCATGCCTCATAAACTGAAGAGGAGCATAACAAGTCTGCTACACCGGATTCGTCTTGGTGTTGCACTCACGAGGCGTTATACACATATCATCGGCTGCAATGACACTGGTCCCAACTGCGATCACTGCCCAGTGCCACAAACACTTGAGCACATATTTTGCTCATGCCCAGCGTACGCGCGAGAACGGCAGAGCCTCATTTCAACTAACTATTCAGCGAGTGACTAAAAGACCAATGTCTGACGAGATTGTCTTAGGTCCTTGGCCTGACGCCAACAGCGCAGCTGTGGTCATCGAAGCGACTATAGCCTTCCTTCAAGCCACTGGACTCCATGCACGGCTATAGTATGACCTCACCGGGATGGACATGTACATACGCACCTCCTAATCTTATCATCATCATTCATCGCTCTTTTATCCCCTCCCCCCTTCCCCAGTGTAGAGTAGCAGGCAAGAGCAACTAACGCTCAAGCCGACCTCTCTGCCTTTCTTCAATAAACCTCTCTCTCTATATATATATATATATCAAATTCCTTTGATTTATCTAATATATTTTAATTTCGCATATCATTGGGTTTGAATTGTTTGATTTTTAAAGCTTGCAGTGCTGATAGCTGTGGGTGAATAGTTGATATTTAACCTGTTTTTGAGATGATGTGATATGTTTTATTGCTTTTAAAATGGCTAAGACTTCTGCTTCGTAATTGGAGCTGTATATCCTGGTAGTTTGTATTTCTTGAGTTTGAATTTTATTTTCCTTGTCTAATATTACAAAAGCTGCACCAGTTTCTTGTTCTTTTTTTTGATCCATTTGTATATATTCGATAATCTACGTGTTCCTCAGTTTCTACATAGGGTATACTAATTTTCTTAGAGGGTGATTCTGCCAGTGATCGTATGTTGCACATTATTTGATTTTCAGTATATGATGTATATTCCAAGTGAAGTTTTTCCTTCGTTAAGTATTTTGTATTGTTCGTTTTCTTTTTCAATAGTTAGGTATACAGGTGGGATTTTCGATAGAATGTTAAGGTGAAACGTTTGATGTTGTTTTGAATGATTTAGATATCATTATCATTGGCAGCCGTTGAATTGCTTTCATGTTTCTTTATTGTAATTACTTTCCGTGTGTACCAGGCAGGTGAAGCGTATGTTATCATTCTCTCTATTCCTCTTTTATAAATTAACTGTAATGTACTTCTGTTTGTGTTCTTATCGTCTTTTATGGTTCTGCTTAATTTGTAAGTTACATCTGCAACTTTTTCTTTTAATACTTTAAATGCGGTAGAAATGTTAATTTATTATCGATGATAACCCCTAATATTTTCATTTCTTGTACCAATTAAATTTTTCCATTCCCATCCTAATTTGTGGTTGATGGCTGGTATATTGTTTTTCTACTATCATATAGTTATATTTGTCTTTATTAAACATAATTCCTTTTTCTTTCGACCATTCCTCAATTATTGGTATCATTTTGTCTGCTTTTTTCTTCTGCGTCTTCCTAGACTTGAATTTTATAATTAAGACAACGTCATCTGCGAATGTTTGTACGTGGGTATCACCTGGAAATTTTTTCAAAGCAAACCTGAGATTGTAGGTTCCAATAAAGTGGACTTAAAGGTGAGCCTTGTGGTGATCCAGTAAATGTTTTACATATTCTGACATTATCGTTTTCATATATTGCCTTTCCTTTAGCATGTTATCTGCTAATTTGATTAAATTATCATGACATTTATATTCCTTTAGCTTTGAACAACTATCATGGTTTTATTGAATTGAAGGCGTTTTTATATCTAATGAAATTATTAGACAGTTCGTCTTGTCTAGTTTAGCCTGTTCTATTCTTTTAATTATTTCCTGTAATGCCTTGGTTGTTGAAGTATTGTGTGTAAATCCAAACTCATATTTTTGGAATAGTTTATTTTTATGTAAAAAGTGATAAGCCTGTCCTTCAGTAAACTTTTCTAGCATTTCCCCTAAAATTGAGTTAACAGCGATTGGTCGATACTTATTTCTTCTGTTTTACCTTCAGTTTTTGCTTTGGTATGAGAATAACTTTTGATTGTTTCAACCTTTTGGGAAAGTGTCCGATTGTTAGGCACGCGTTAAATAAGTTTAAGAAGAATACTTTGTGTTTGTCGTATATTGCTTAGATAAATGTAGTTTTGAGATTGTCAGGGCCTGGCACTACATCTTTTCTTGTTGGTAACTTCTACTTCTGTAAAAAGGAAGATCATTGTTAAATATAATAACATCTTCTTTGTTAGATGATCTTACTTCACTTGTGTTTCATCCTTTGCCTCTGTGGCTTTGTTTAGTACTCCCTCTGTGTAATGTCTTCTATGACATTTCCTCTCCAGTTAGGATATAAACTCTCTAATAAGTATTCTACAGTTTCCTTGAGTGATGTTCTAATTTTTCCATTTTCTTTCATGATGCTTCTTAGTATAATGCTAGTTTTATTTGATTTCTTGCTATTTGTAAGGTAGGTTGAATGGGTTTTGTGTTGTTTTTGTGCATAGTTGTTTCCAACTATTGTTTTTAGCTTCTTCTAACATGTTATTATATATGTCGTTTCTTTATAATATTCTTTTTGAATTGTTGCCTTATATCACCTTTCGATCTGTATGCTCTAACCCTCGTCCTTTCAATTTCTAACTCATTTGTCCACCATGGTTTAGTTTTCTGTTTGGTGGCTGTTTTCTTCTTTCTGTACCTATTTGTACTTCAATTTTTTTGTAAAGGGTGTTTACTGCATTTTCGATGTCGTTAACATTGTTAATCCTGTTTTGTGTTTCTGTAAACTATTTATCATTCTGCAGATGTTCAATTATTTTTGTTTGACCTTTCAACGTTATACCGTATTCTTCTAATGGTTCCTAACATTTTATTACTGTTTTTATACACCGATGATCGCTATTATTGTGGTTTTTAGAACTTCCCATTGTGCTATGTTTGTATGTAGGTTGTGATTGATTATAGTAAGATCAATCCACCCTTTCGCCCTTTCTGTTCTAAAAGTGGGTGGTGAGTCTTTTTCATTAAGTATTATCAGGTTGTGTTTTATTATGAATTATAGCATTTCTTCCTCCTTTTCATCATTGGTTTGGCTACCCCATAATTTGTTTTTTGAGTTGAAGTTTCCTATAATTAAAATTTCTGTAAAGTTAATGGTCCTTATTACGTTCTCTATCTTTGAAAGTACAGGACCATTTTTTCATGTGGTGGACAATAGCAATTAATAATGAGTAGTTCTCTAATGCCTTTAATAACTTTTGCAACTATCATTTTCTGTTCTATTACTATTGGAAATATAGTAATATCTTCTTTATTTATAATTATTGCTGTTTTGGTTCTTTCTCAAATGCTATTATTTTGTGTTTTATTGGGAATCCAATTATTTTATTATTTAGAGCATATGGCTCCTGAACAATTTATGTCTATTTTTTCCTCTTCTTGAAAGTTATTCAATGACTGGTTGGCTTTATAGGCTCTTGCTAAGTTTACCTGGATTATGTGGATTTCGTTAATATTAGCCATTGTTGTTATGTGTTGTAGTGTTGTTCTGTCTTTAGGTGAGACGGGCTAAAATCCTTCGCTTTTCTGCCTCCAGCTTATACTGGTAGACCGGGCATTCCCATGACATCATTGAATGATCTTTTGTTTCCTCCAATTCACATACATGACAATGAGGATCGTTCTCACAGTCATTCTGGTGATGTCCTTCTTGCCCACAGTTTACGCATCGCCTTCGAGCTTCACAATCACCAGAATTGTGTCCATATCTAGCACACCTTGTACATCTTGGCAGACAGATGTGGTCATAGATGGGGCATCTGTTCCATGCTATGTTGAGGAATTCCTTGCCCTTCAATGCTGCTGGTCCCTTCCTGTTTAGGCCTAACACAATTGTGTCTCCTTGCATTGCAAGTGATTCTGTTCAATGATCTTTGTTTCTAGCCCATCGGTCTCCATGTCTTCGTCGATACCAATCACCTTGATGTGGTATCGGTTTTCTTTTGGTGTTCTTATTTGCAGGTTCTTCAGTTCGACCTTTCCTTGTATGTGTTCTTGTAATTTGGTCGATGTTTCTTTGGAGGTTGTAGTAAGAATCACACCCTCTCTGCCCGCTTTCATTGTTGCATCCCTTATGCCTAATTGTATTGGGTCAACCTTCTTTTTGATTAGTCTCTCAACCTCCTTCTTTCCCATGTTGTCCGAAGTGACAACTAGGTCATATGAGGGTTTGTTTCCTCTTTTTGACAGACGTCTTCTTGAGTTGAATGGCAGGTCTCGACTTTCTTCTGACCTTCCACTCTGTTCACTAGTTCTTTGATTCTCCCCTTGGTAGGAGATTTCTTGACCTTGTTCCATGATAATATTCTTCATCTTCGCGTGTTCTGACAGGATGGAGTCGATTTGTTTTGCAACTTCATCGTCTCCTCCAGCAATTACCGAAATCTTGATTAATGCTTTCATGATGGCCTTGTCTGCTTTCCCTAGTTTAGACAGGACAGTGCCGCTCCCCTCTCTTTTTTTCTTGCGGTGGTTGTGGTTGCATGTCTTCCACTTTCGATGTTTGAGTTTGTTGCTTGACCTCTTCGGTTTCCTTAAGGCCTTCAGTTTCCTCATCATATTCATCTTCGTCCCAAAAGTCCTTCACTTCTCCTTCGGTTTCTCCTGTAGACTCATCTTCAAGTAACGTTCGGTGTCTTCTTTGTTTTCTTCAACTTCGTACCATGAGGCTTCTTGACTAGGGGTTTGGCCCTTGCCTTTCATCCTCATGCTTTCTCTTGACTCCAACAGGAGTTCTTGTTTGCTTTCTTTTCCTTTCAATTTTTTCTTTGGCTTCTCCTTCCTCTGTTCATCAGACGCCGCTTGGTTGTTAGGGTGTTTTGGTTCAGTACCTGACATCGCCATTTGATGCCCTTTGGCTCCAGGTGTTAGTGATGTGCCTGTTCGTGGCATTTTTCCATCTCCGTCCGAAGTTCTTTGCATTTGCCGCACTTGGGGATCTTCCCGTGCAGCCTGAGCCACTGTCTTCTTCCTCTTGAGTGTTTGCATTTTTTCGCTTTGAAATTAAGCTGTTTTTGGCCAAAATTGCTTTTATGTTGGCAACCTTGAGTTTTCTGCTGTTTCAAAGATGCATCAAGTCACCATAAGTCTTTTTGCCGTTTTCTGAGCAAAAATATGCACTTATGCCAAATTTAGCTTGAAATGGTCATTTTGTCAGGCCACCCTGGCAAGTTTTCAACCGTGGTTACTATGGCTCTTTTTTTGGCGTTCCTCTTGGAGTAGCGACTTCGCGCTTTTTTTCTAGCATGAACTACACATTTTTCTGGTTCATTTGATACCAAAATGATGATGCTAGGCCCAAAACTTCCCGAGTTATGTCAGTTTTTAGCGCGATTGCCACAATCCAAGATGGCGGCACCCGTGTTATGGCGGTAAACAACGTCCACGCAGGCCGGGGAAAATCGGTTTTTCTTCAGTTTTCAGCTACCTCTTGCTCGAAAACTTGCTGATTGAGACTCGCGTTCATTCAAGGAGTCTTCAGACACCAGAATTCCGTTGGTAGGATCCTTATTTGGTGAGATTCGGCTATCGTGACCGTAATGCCCGCCGTGGAGCCTTGTTTACATCAGTAATGGCAGATTTTTGGCGTTTTTGGCCGATTTCGATGCGGTTTTTGGTGTCTGGTTGTTCTCGGAATGTTTACACATGAGTAATGTGAAAGGATTTGCGTGTACTCACTCGTTTTCTGGGTGAAAACCGGAAAAAACCCGCTTCCTTGAAAACGGCTGGTCCGATCCCCTCGGCGGCGATGATTAGTAGTAGATAGGGACAGAAAATGGTGTTGGGCAAGTAAAAATTACGGAAAAGAAACAGAAAATTTAAGCCCTGCCTGCTGCACCGAGGTATCGCAGGCTGCCGAATTTAAATAAAAAGAATAGGACATGAGGCGTCAAGATACAAATTTTTGAAAGAGATAGAAAAAAATTAAATTAAATAAATTCTACTACCAGGGAAACCACGGCCAAGGGAGGGACAGCAAATAGCGGCATTTATTATATATATGTGTCCAACTAAATGTATTCACGATTGAATCTTCATCTTGACTCACAAGAGATTTCAACAATTTACACTATATATAATAACAGGATTCTGTAGTCTTCTCTTGACGCACAAATGGCGTGTTTGTGAACTTGAGCTTCACTTGCCCACTTGCATGTAGTAGGTACATTCTTCGAAGACGAGGGCTTGAGGATCTCTGCGTTGACAGGTCTTGAGAATCTTCTTTGTGATGCTGACTTCATTTCTTCTTCTACGTTTTTTTAATAGGTATCACGGTTTCCTCACCCCTGCTCAGGCCCTTACAATTGATGGTATTGTATACATTTACAGATTTGTTCACATTGGTTGTTCATGTTTGTAATAAGCAGGGTAGAAACATGCGATGTTTTTTTAATCTTTTTTTGTATTTTATCTATTTCTCTCTTTTTTTTCCAACTTTTTTCTTTTTCCCTTGTGTTGTTTCTTTTTTTTCCTCCTTTTCTTTCTTTTTTTTCAAATTGTCATCAAGTTTTTTTTGTAAGCATATGTAAAAGTATTGCCGAGATATAAAACATATGTGTATGGCTAGGGCCGTCCCGAGAAGATGGTTTCTTCTTTTTTGAGGGGGATTTCTTTTTATTTTATATTATTATTATTTTATATTTATTTATAATTATTTATTTATTTTACCAATTCCCAATTGCGAACATGCCACCGATGCCATTTGGTATGCCACCAGTAGGACGTTGTGAGGCAGTATGCCTTATGTTTATATTAATGAGCCTTCTGCTTGAGTACCTTGGAAGGCATTTTATGTTGGAGTCATTTTTCAGCTTTAGCCGCTGTGCATGACACTTGGCTACATCTCCGTCTCGCTCTCTTCCTTTTTTTCCCTCTGTAATATGTCGAAGTCCCGAATTTCTCGGGGCCACCATTGTTAGTATGTTTTATTTTTGTAGATTTTATTTTATTTAGAGGGTTTATGTTTAAATTTTCAAGACGTATTGAGATGTGGAGTGAGTGGTGGACTTTTTATTTCTCCTCCTTAAAGCCATTAGGTGCCTGCTTTTATGACTCTCTTGTTCGAGATGTGGAGGAATGGTGGCTTTTTTATTTCTCCTCTTTAGTGGGCTTAGTTGCCTGCTTTTTTGGAATCCTTCGTTTGTGGCCATCAGTTGACGGAATCGCACCTGGAATTTTTGTTTTCTAATATTTACACCTTATTATTTATCGTATCCACCATTTCCCCGAGGACGGCCACAGCCCTGAGTCGTTTAATAGTCCATATCGATTTTGTGTTAAGTTCGTACAGTATTTTTTCAATTGTAGTCGATGTTTTTCTGTTAATTTACAATATTGAAGTAATGATCTAAGTCCACCTCTTCTAAGTTACAGGGGCACGTTCTATGTGTTCTTATCCTGAACCTGAACAGGTAATGAGGAAACCGTCCATGTCCTGATAATATTTGTGATATCTGATAGTTTGCAATGAATTCGCGTGGAATCTGGTAAATATTATCAACCAATTGTATATATAACTTTTATGTAAGGTTTTGTCATTTTCCCATAATTGATTCCACTTTTGGTAGATTTTGTGTGTAATTCTTTATTTATAAGGTTTTTTGAACAAGGAAGGTTAATTATCTCTCCATATTTATGGCTTTTTTTGCCAATTCATCAGCTATCTCATTGCCTATATTGCCACTATGTCCTTTTACATAAGTAATTACTCGATTGGTAATCGTTAACCTATGTAATAGTTCTTTTATTTTAATATGTAGGGTTTAGACTTTCTGCATTATTTATGCCTTGAAGTACCGATAAACTATCCGTTAAAATTTGGCGGGAATCTCGTTAATCCATTCATGCGCGTCGCTAATTAGATGACGAGGCATTTGGCTATTTTTTTTTCTCTTAACTCCAAATAACCTCGCCGACACCAAGACTAGCTAAGCTGAAGTCCTACGCTGCCGGCTTAGCCACGTGGAACCAATATCCGAAAAAAACTTATCACTCTGGTTTTGGGCATAGGAACCCGTCCCGGTCAAAGCCTCGACCACCGGAAAGCCGCCCTTGCGACTTAGATGCCTGGGAGCTAGCCCTTCCAGCTAACCAGTTCTCACCGATGTAGCCCTTTGATGCACCCAACGCCCGCAGCCCCCCCCCCCCTGAATGCACCTCACAGTCATAATCTCGAAGTCCTCACGCCCAAGGCCGAGATTAGTGAGGATATTAACGGATACCCGTGCCCATGTGCCTCTGTAGGATAATGTTACTGAGCTCACTACCGGAGCTGACGCAGGTTTATGTTTTCCAGCAGATCGGGATGAGGTACTTTGTTCGTTTCCACTCGTGCGCCTCCTCTAACAAACCTAGTACCCACAACCTGTACATCAAGGACCACACGTTGTCTTTCTCTTCGAATCACCAGTCAGGGATTCTAGTTCCTTGAGTGGTACGATAGTGAGGCTCCTCTGTGACCTACCATCCTTCTCACGGAGTCTCTTCGCCACGTGCCGCAGGATGCAATCGTGGCGCTGAATGCGCTGATGATGTGTCCGGTGACATCGCTGCAGCACGTGGCCAAGACTCATCCGCATCACAGCCCAGCCGGCACTTTACTGAGACGTCTTGACCCCGTTTAGTCCTCGTCAGATTAGGAATGGCGGCGATGTGGAACTTCACCATTTCGATGAACTCTTTCCCACGAAGGAAGTTGTACCCTCGCCAAGCCAAGCCGTCGAGCCCTTTGCATTGATGCAGTCCTTCAATGGCATGCCATCAAAGAAAGCTGCTGTGCAGATTTCTCCGCCAATACTTTGACGAATCTGTTGTATTGCGCAAGACAGTGCCCTTAAACTCGGCAAGCCTTTCAACCTGGGTCACTGCTTTTCTCGCAAAATCCATAGCAGCTGCTGCAGCACATTCGTGGTTATTCGAAAACAGAAGGCTGTTCAGCCTTCGCATTTTCATAGCTGGGACAGCTGTTCTCAAGCACATCAGCCCCAAGCCTCCCTCCGGACTGGGGCATAGAAAACCCTAGCGGAACATCCTGCGCAGGGCGAGCCAGCGTCGTACTGCCGCCCTCATCATTCAGTCGAGTGATAGCAGTAGCTCAAGGAGACGGGGCCCAGCACCAAACGATGGTTAGACGGGTATCGCCTAATACCGTAATGCTACTAGCCTTTGTTGTGGCTTGGGGAGCCTTGGCCAGACGCGCAAGGAGTACCCGTAGGTCACCCTTAACGCTGTCGTTCGTAGACTGCGAGCCATCAAAACGGATGCCCAGGTACTTCCAGGAGGTCTGGAATGTCGTTACCTCAAGGGGCTCTTCACCAATTGTGTAAACAGATCTGTGACAATCTTCGCTTTCTTGACTTTTCCACTTGGCATTATCGTCAGGGTGCGAGACTTTGTTGCGTTGGCTTCAAGTCCAAACTTTTGCAATACTGGTGGAGGGCTTCTAGTTGGCATTGTAGACCGGCCTTCGTACCGGCAGTGATGATATATCATCTGCGAATGCCATTGCTGTGGTTGAGAATCCTTCACATGTGAAGGAAACTTCCGGGGGCTGATTTTCAAAGACTCGTCTAAGACAAGGTTGAAGAGCAGAGGGGACAACGGATCACCCTGTCGAAACCCCTCTTGTCGGATGCAGCCCTCGTATGGCCTCCAAAGGTCAGGACAGTTGTGGCCCTCGAGTAGAATCGCCAATTTTGCAAATTCTTCACACCCCCCCTTCCTCCTTAGGCCATAGGTAATGGCCGGATACGCGACTTTGTCGAAAGCTTTGCCACATCAACTGAGGCCATTGCAAGTGGCACAAACTTGTGTTTGGCTTCATAGATGAGTCTCCAGGAGCAGCAGGTTTTCCGCACATTCATCTGCTGGGATGAAGGCACGCTGTCGCAGGTCCAACTTGACCGTGGCCATCAGGCGCAGCATGTAAACCTTATGAGCAGCCGGGTTAATACATGGGCTACGGTTATAGGACGTGCATAGCCGCAGACGAAGCCCCAGGCACTTTAGGAATAAAAATTTCCGGGCATTGCAAAGCACAATGGGCAAGCGTTTTTGCATCATGACCAGGTTTAGCAGCACTCGTAGACTGGCAAGGGTACTGAATGGAGGTGTTTGGCAGAGAAGCCATCTGGACCGGAGGCAGTGTGTCTTGGCGGCATTGCTCCTCTAATGTCCTTAGCACTGATCAGGTACCGGGGTCGATGCTCTCTGTTCTTGGCCTTCCTAGAGCAGGAATTGTGATTCCCGAAGTTGGGGCTTCCATTATGTCTTTCCATTCCTCCAGGAATGCCTCGGGATCTTCCACATTCGATTCTCCTGTCTCGTCCAGGATCTGACGTATGCATTGAGATCTGTTCTTAAATAGATCTTGCGTCGTGGCATAAATCCGCTTCTTTTCTTTCGTCGGCTCTCCACTCGTTGACCTTGGGATGCTCTTGCAGCACGCTTATCCTCGCAGAAAACTTCCCGCAAGTATGAGTCGAGCTGTATCTGTATGTTCTCGCCATCCAAGTATCTTTTTGTGACTTCCCACAGGCGAAAAGCCTGATATGAACGGGGGGCGGCTTGCCGTCAGTTCACGGAGCTCTTGAGTTATTGCAGCGCGGGGATCAAGCTCTTGCTCTTCTGGTGTGGCTGCACCTCAAGTTGTATTTCATCACAGAGTGAGTCTCTCACCATTCCAGTATTCCTCGTTTGCCTCGCTGCAAGTTCATCCACAAGTTTCTGGTAGTCGGAATCCGACGGTGTGACTTAACCCAGGCAGCACGACAGCACTCGGCCAAGCATGGTCCAATGCTCGCAGAAATTGGTACGAACTTTGGCCCAATCCTGGCATCATGGCGAAGTGCAACCCGATCCAAGGTCCACCCACTGTTCGAGCCAGGATTGGCCGTACAGTTTGCCATTGCATTGTCCAATGTAGTTCGAGCATAGAGCCAGTGTTCAGCCATTTTGTATTTCAAGAATCCAGTGCTCAACCATTCTGTATCCAATGCGTTTCCAGAATATCCAGTGCTCAGCCATTTTCTATCCAACGCGTTTCCAGAATATCCAGTGCTCAGCCATTTCTATCCAACGCGTTTCCAGAATATCCAGTGCTCAGCCATTTTCTATCCAACGCGTTTCCAGAATATCCAGTGCTCAGCCATTTTCTATCCAACACGTTTCCAGAATATCCAGTGATAGCCATTTTCTATCCAACGCATTTCCAGTATATGCAGTGCTCAGCTATTTCTATCCAACACGTTTCCAGAATATCCAGTGCTCAGCCATTTTATATCCAGTGTGTTTCAAGCATAGCCTGTACTGAGCCATTTTGTTGCTTGTATGCTGGCTTACTGCCTATAAAATTAGTAGCTAAGAAAACGTGATGTAAAAAGTGCAGGAAGGAAACGCACAAAGCATAAACGAAAATATAATTTATTTGGTATGTGGTCTATTTTAGGCAATGCCTCAACCGATGCATAGAGGGGCAGGGGGAGCAGCAGGAGCAAGAGCAGGAGGAGCGGCAGGAGCAGGGGCAGGAGGAGCGGCAGGAGCAGGGCTGCAGCAGGGGAAGGAGCATGGGCAGCCGGACAGGAGGGGCCGACGGTGGACTGGCCAGGGCCCTGAGGCCAAGGGTGGGGCAGGAGAGGGCAGCAGTGGGCAGGCAATGATCCCTGCCCCGAAGGGAGGGATCATCGGGCTGCTCTGCTGCTAACGTTTCTGCAAACGCCTCTTCCTGCCACCACCCCTGTCCACAGACCCTGGCAACCACCTCTTCTTAATGAAGCCCTGAGCTTCTGTCAGGTCGCCCCCCCCTTTTGCACAGATGACATCTGCACACAAACATACAAATACCACAATTAGTACATTCAACATGCACCCACAATAGAGCAGGCAAACACATTCAACAAAAGAAAACCTTAACATGAACTTGAGACTTAGTGAATAAGTTGCCAAGTCTTTAGCACACAGTTCATCGACAGAATTTGCAACCGCAGCCAACCATATTGAATCGAGGTTCACAGCATGCTCAGCAACGAAATGCAGAATACGCAAAGTAATGCTGGGGAATCAAATACTGCTATCGCCTTCTCCGCCATGAAAATTCTTGATCCATTTACAGGATCTTCATCCCTGTTGCCTTCGTTGACATTCCTGTTTTTCTACCCTAACATAGCGTTAACGTCATCAGTGATGATCACACCATGTCTTTACCAACCGAGACTATTCATCACTGTCTCACCCGCTGATGCTAAACGTGTAAGCTGCCTGGTGTGATGCAATTCATCGGCATGCTCGTCAAGCAATTCACCTACACTCCCATTGGCGCTAGTGCAGAGCACACCTTCGCAACGCCTTCAAGGGCAGTGGTGGCCGAGTATGTGGCTTTCATAGTAAAAAATGAAATCAGCCAACAGGGACACCTAAATTTCTTCGTTTAGAAGTTTACAATTTATATGAAAGACAGGATTTTGGCAAGCCATTTCGCTCTAGAGGAGTTCAGCTGTATACACAATACTTGCAAATGCAATAGGATGACTAAGGAGGCCTTACCTGTGACTATCCAGCATAACTTCAGATTTATGAAAGCCCTCTTCCCCTTCCTGCCATGAAGGCTGTAAAGCACTTGGACGGGGTGTGCCATTACAGCCTTCATGGCATTCGATGCCACCTCGCGCAGCGACTTCCCTCCTATTTGCAGGAGGTGCTTGTGCTGCAAAGACAAAAATGTGGTAATGAGCACGGTACGTGACAATGTTTCAAGTTGAAAAATCTACCCAATACTACTAGAATATAATTTATTGCCAAGAGAAGTGAATTTTTAGCCAATTGCAAAGCAAGACTTTTTTTGCTGCAAGAGGTTTGTGACGCAATGCTCTTTAATTGTAAGTGTGCTCCACAACACCTGGAACGGTGTTGTGGAAGAAACACAAACACGAAGTGCATCAGATCTTGTCTGTTCTGTGCATTTCATGTTTCTGTTTCGTAACCCTTAGCACTGTAACTGTGTTTCATAGTAACTACCTCTCCAAGCTTTCACCATCATTAAAATTAATGTAAGTGCACCAATTCTACTTGTATGCAAATTGCCAATGCATAATTAAGGGATGTGACATTAGACTGCAGAAAAGTCGGATCTACACACGTGTGGCACAAAACAGCTTAAAGGCATACCGACACGATATTTTCAGACCTTCACATTTTGTGTTAAAGGGACTGACACCAGTTTTTAATGACCTAGTTTTGTGGTAACTAAAAGCTAGCCCTCAGCAGTGTTTGCACCTGCAGCTTCGCAAACTGTGAAAGCAGCCCATCATTCTGCTTTTACAGGATGAGGGGAACTGCAGTTACCTGCTCACATTTTGGCCTTTTCAACCTTTTGAAAATATCAAGTTGGTAAAATAAGTTTGCATTGTCGTACAGACCTTCTTACATTTGTACAGCGTTTTTCCCTAAGTACACGCCTACATCATGGCTGCCTGGCACCCGTTATCATTCTGCCGATAGGCTTACCAAGCCAACTCATCAAAAACAAAGGCAGTGCGCCACTTTCCTGCTCACTACAAACGAAGGCTTATCAGCATATTGTAAGTAAAAATAACAGAAAAATGTGGACTGCATTTCAATAACAATACCATGAACCTCATACACTAATAGAAGCCATGATAGGCCTCTTATTCATGGTAAATAAAACTAGATTAAAATGAGGTAAATACAGTATATACAGAGATCATTGCACCCCTTTTCCTGTACTGTGTCCCACTTGTTTGCACTGCTATATCATTCACGATGTATCTACAACTTGTCCAACAAAAAGAATTTATGCACAAGTGCTCTGCATTGTGTCCTACAGAGAGCTGCCAGTTTGCACTTTGTTTCAGCAATGGATTTCATTACCTTAACGACTTACTCCTGCTTCATGAATGTATCTCTACGGAGAGCTGTTGGAAATCGACGATTCAGCAAGTCACTATGCTAGCTCAGTGGCTATGGCGTTGCGATGCTGAGCTCGAGGTCACAGATTTGATTCTGGCATTCATGGTCACATTTCGATGAGGCCTCATTGCAAGGACACTAGTGTATGCTTAGATTAAGATGCATGTTAAAGAAACTAAGGTCCAGTCGAAAGATTCATTAGAACCTATACAGCAGGAACAAATATTTCCATGAACTTTTGTGTGTGCGATGCAAAGTTCCTTCACATAAAAACCACAGCATGTTTCATGAAAACATGCACAGAACTTCCACATGTTACATAGCCTTATAATTAAAAATAAAAGGGCAGTACAAACGGTGGCAGCCACCGCCTCATCCTGCACGGCTGCCTCCAATTCTTCAATATTGTCGGCGGTAGCCGAGGAAGAACTGGAGGCACCGTCGACAGGGCAGGCTGAGACACTGCACGGGTCCTGTCGAGAGGCTCAATTTCATCCAGCCTCTCGGACACGACCCGTACCTCAGGCCTCAGCTGCTGGAGCTCATGCAAACGTCCCTGTTCTGCTGCCGCACCTCCAGCTGCACCCGCAGCAGCACCGCTGAAACACAAAAATATTTACTTCATAGCAGAAGCGGTACATTTAGGGCACATTGATTGGTTGTTTCAGAGCACTCTGGTGAATGTAAAATATCAGGATTTGTACAGGTCTCGGTGGCAGAAATTCATAGGTATTCAAGGCCGCGTCAAAGCTTTTTTCAGTGTGCAGAGCAGCATCCCGTGTATCATTTTCCTATATAACACTTCCAAAACACTTTAAATAGCCTCATTGCACTATAAACACAAAAGTTACAGTAAATGCTTGTTAATTCGTACCTGATTTATTATTCAAACCTTTGGATAATTTGAACTGACTGTCACGGTCCGGCCACGCAGTGTAGGCGTCTATGGGTAAACCAACTCAATACTGCGCATGCGCATCAGCTTCTCCATTAATTTTAACTGCGCGCTGCCACGCGGTGATAAAGAAAAAGGAACTCGCCACATATATTAATATGGCGTGAACCTCTATACAATAGTGCTGACCGAGAAAAAAAAAGAAAGAGAAAGAAAACGGAAAAAGTGCAGTCCCTGGAGCGTTTTATGAGCCACGGAAGTGCACACCTGGCCTTTGCAACGAGGATAGTGCGCGCTCCCAATCTTGGAGGCCATACAGCGGGCCACTGGAAGCCAAGCCAGCAGTTGTGCGAAATGGATATGCCTGGGCACTCACCGTGGCTTAAGCTTTTTATACCATTGTTCTTAATGTGGGAAGTTTGCCGGGTCCACACTGATCCGCCATATAAAGCGATCACAAAATCGATTTTAGATTGTACCCACTCAAGAAATCCAAATGTTTTCAAGGGTCTTGAAGACATGTTTCAATTTCAAGAAAGTGTGCGAACCCTGATTTGCGCAAATCTGCTTTAAAGATGCATGAAAATAAGTAGGACTAGTAATGAAATTGCTTATTTATACTTTTCATGCTCATAGTAAAGTGGTTGCTGTTTTCCACAATTTATGTGGAAAATAGCCTGACAACAAGTTACATTATCGAAGTGTTTAGAAACAACCAGTTCTATGCGCTTGACCTACATTCAAAAATTCCATTCTTATAAACTGAAGGTTTGAAGGAATAAGATGTAGATGATATATCAATAAATAGTAAAGCAACAATGCAGCGTACCGAGCCAGCTGATGAATTATACACAGGTAAACATACTAGCAAAATGCCTACACAAGACTAAGTGTGCGGCTGAATGCATCATAGGATTCTGTCCGAGCCAAACTGCTGCATGTTTACATATGTCAGGTTTTCTTCATTTATGCTAAAATTCCTTGCTTGTTGCATATAGTAATGGCAGCTTAAGGGCTC
This sequence comes from Dermacentor silvarum, assembly GCF_013339745.2. Lineage (NCBI taxonomy): Eukaryota > Metazoa > Arthropoda > Arachnida > Ixodida > Ixodidae > Dermacentor > Dermacentor silvarum. Next base: position 25,965 of record NW_023606533.1, read on the forward strand.
TGAACCACATTTTATCATAGAAATGCATTTGAAGTTAAAGTGACTACTTCAGAAATACTTTCCCATAAAAAGTACAATGCATTCAACAGAAGCAGTTATTGGCAATCGAAGATCGCCTTGATCCCGTTCACGGGGCTCCTGGTCCTTCTATGACTTGCACTGTGAAGGCTACGGCAGAGTGGGGGGGCATACCACAACGTTCGTCCTATAAAACATCACCGTGGTGGGAAGCTTTAATTTTACTTTTGATGTTTACATAGTCCGACTACTTCCGATTTTGTCACCTACAATGCACCAAGCTCCGAGGCTATTCTCAACTTATGGTGGAGTTCAGTGGGCCTCTTCGAATACTGCCCACGGCTTCCAGTCGACTAGCCCCAACAAAGAGCACGTCACAGTCACGTGACCCAAGCACCGCAACCGGAAGTCTCTCCTGGCTGCCGTCGTCTGCTCTTTGCTACTCGTAGCCAGCCCCCTACCCAGCGTTTTCATAAGCATGGCCTCAGAAATGGTGCAGTCTCAGAGGCCACGTCGCCAACACAACCATAAAGCTTGCACAGTGGAATCGTAGCCCGAGCGCATAGAACTTTACGTCGCGCTAGCTAGCTCACTGCCTGAGAACTTAAGCGGAATTCCCACACAGACATAAGCAATATCGTGATCGTGCCACGTCAGTCTTCATGCAGAAAGCACCCGCCGACATCCTCAAAGCTCGCGACCATCTGCTAATGAAAGGCCCGACGCGTGTCTAGGAGAGAGCACGTGTACACGTCGAAAATCAAACGCTCGCTTGGTAACAGAAGGGATCAGCGTATAGCTAACAGCAATCCCCGAAGCTCCTATTGTATCCACCCCAGCAGTGGCGTAGCCAGAAATTTCGTTCGGGGGGGTTCAGGTTGCAGCGCGGCCTCCTCCTTATAGAATTTCTCGAGGGATCAAATGCATAATATAACTACATTGCCAATTTCATTGTATTAGATGCTGCAAACGAATTACTGAACGCTATGCACTGTCTATTAAAATGTATGTTTTCATAAAAGAATATATTCGTAGGCCCCAAAAATTGTGGCAGAAATAACTGATATCAATGCTTCCGCGTTTTTTTGTCTAATTAATACGTAAACAAAACATCACATGAACTTTAGAACTATTGACCCTTTTCGCGGAGCAGTTTGTTTTAGAGAAACGAGATGGCGCTCACGGCGGCGCGCCATACCTCTCCTCAGCGACCACGCACGAATACGAAACCATTCTGTGCTATCAGCTGTCGGAAATGCAACTGAGTTTTCGCTAACACACTGTGCTCCAATCATGCTAGATTGAATCATGTGGATTGAAGACGTGTGCAGTAGTTGGCTGCAAAAATAGTGACTGGTATGTTAAGGAATAGAATGAATCTGTGTGGCGAAGTTCGCGGACCGCTGCTGCAACTGTCCGAACGTGTTACCGGCACTTGGTGATGTACGGATTTCCTCGAGGATACATAAATTTGCTCATCCGCCAGCCTTGTATCGCTAACCTTCAAAGAAAGGGCTTCATCCCCAGAACGTCGGCAAGAGTGAGTACCACTTGTTAAACAATGACAAAGGGAGTAGCGCCGCTTCCTGTCATAGTAAGTTTCACGCACGTTATCTATACACATCTATCCAAATGGCAGGAAAACGTACGCCCACTCTATCGCCGACGTATCAAGAATAAGCGAATGGACGCACAGTTGAATATATGCGCACTGCATACGCACAATAAATGACGGACTACACCTATGGCGCCAGTGGTCGAAGCTGAATGTATCGTGACGGTCCACAAGAGTAAGCAAGTTACTAGCTGTAATATATATTTGCTACAAGGTATTACACTGTACAAAACAGCTACGTTTCAAGCCTTGTGCGCAGCAAGAACAAATCTATCGGAACTGTGCACACCAGCGAGCGATTAGGCAGAAAATAATCAGATAGTGGCCGCACCGAGGAACTTCACTGAGTCAGGAACTGACAAGCCACTCCTTCATAATATTTGCCGAATAAAGAACAAAGAGCAAAACACACTAATCCTGACTTAAGTCATAATCGGAAAGCTAGGAATGCATATTTAGCCCCGCTTTTAGCCCCGGTGCACCATATACACTGCTTGCGCCGTTTGGACACATCTTAATCAGCTCCGAAAGCGCTTTTGCATGTTCTCTGAAGCTGTGATCAAAGCTTCGTGTCGTCCACCTAGTCACCGTCTACGATATCTCCGAAAACAGAGGTTTTCTAAGCCGCGCCGGCGTCATACACTTTCATTGTAAACAAGGAGGCAACACAGGCAGTTGAGGCAAGCAATGGACGCGTCACCACGTGATCAAATATGGCAGCGCCCACGGGATCGCCGCGAAAAGGTTCAATATCAGTTCGAAACCAGCAAAGCAGTGCATGCAGCTTATATGAAAAACGCAAAGGCCATCAAATGAATAAGTTGAGGACAAATATGTTGATGAATCTTTGTCATTCAATAACCTTGTTTACATTTTTCTACATATGCAACGGCCAGGAAGAAACCTCAATGACGCTATCCCTCGTTGCAATCGATTGCGCAGGAGCAGCTGTAACTCGTCGTGTATTGTAATTACACCGAGATAATACTCGCAGCAGTGAATACAAATAAAAAGTGGGAGTTCTGCAAAATGTATTAGAAATGCGAAGATAGAATGGAATATACAAATGCGAAGATACAACTCGCTAAAGGGCAAAAAAGAGTCGCTGGAAACAAAGTTCATTGCTTGTATACACAAAACCTCGCAATAAGATATTTAAAAATACGTACGAGTCTCCAATAAATCTACGTATTTAAGCAAACGTCAGTGTATATAATGCGTCAAATAAGACAAATAAACATGTCGCTCAGTCACAGATAGTAAGAAGTGCAGATGATCTAGGCAAGAACATAACTATGATCGCAGAAATTGTGTTATGTACTTGGGCCATGCAGCGGTCGCGACAGCGCCATGTGGGTAGAATAATAGAGGAATAATGCATAAATCAGTACGAAAATGTGTAATTTAACTGCCTGCACAAAGCCAACAATTATTCTGCACTCAATATTAAAGGAGGGTGTTCCTTCGTTTAAAAAAAATAAATAAAAGCAGGTAGCTGAAAATGAAAGAAAAGGACAAACGAAGGCCACAGATGCGGTAAGTTGAAATACCCAATATCCGAGTGTGTTTTTGGCGAACGCCGCGTGGGCCGGGCTTTCAATGAGCAAGGTCGGTCAAAATTGGTTATTGGTATTCTCGTAATTTTTGTATTCGCGTGATAATTGCGATCATGATGCCAACTGCTAGAATAAAAGGCGAAAATTTCTGCGGTTTTCAAATCTAATGAACGGTCATACGTTTCCATAATTAAGAACTTACGAACCTGACGGAACAGTGCTTTTTACTTGCATTGATTTTTGCTGCTTCGCTATCTAAAGGACAAACTTCTCTCGGCGGAAGAGTTGAGCGAAGCGGTGAATGACTTCGGACACGTTGATGCCGACGTCTCTGTGGGTGTATAGAAGCGCCAGCCTAACCATGCGTTCCACAGACATTGTAGAGCGCAAGTAGTTTTTAGTAAACTCTTGCTAAAAAAATATTCTCTCTGCGCTGGCAGTGGTCACTGGAAGGGTGACTAGTAGCTGCAGCAGTATTTACACATATACATAAAACCTGCTGTCGCAATGAGAGATGGGCATCTATTCCGGTGCTAAAACCTAAAACACTCCCTTGATGTCGTTGGAATACTTGTTTAGGTACCTTGCAGAAACAGTAGGCTGTTCGATTCCAGCGATGTCCGTCGTTTCGTCAGGAAGTATGGAGAAGCAGCCTGCTTTTGAATCTAGGCTTTCTTGATGATGTCACCACAAATTTCTATAATTCGGTTTTATGCGTCTGGGCTTAAATACGAGGCATTGCTGGGGCAACTTTCCAAATGGTTCTTCCGATATGTATCTCCACAATCAGCTCGCATGCGAAGAAGCACTCTGAAAATGCCTGTATTTTCAGCAGGGGCATTGCTTAAATCCATAGGGCCCCTGTCCCTGTGGCCACGGAGAGCCAGACCTTGTCGCCCGCAAAAAAAAATCTCAATAATCGGCCATTTACTTTCTTCTGTTTTCTCATATTTTACTTTGCCTGCCCTGGTCCAGCCGATCAATCACATTGGGCACGCTTCCTGAAAATGTTTGAAGAAAAAAGTTTCGCAGTTTCACCTGAAAAGCTTTATCAGGTAATTGATAGTAGCTTTTTCACGGACCTTGGACATGCAGCAGCACCGGCAACACGCAGAACTGTTGTCGACGCCGTCGGCGTTTTGCCCGCGTTCGCACAAAATGCGTACGGCGTTGGTGACTGTTGCCGGAGCCTCTGATATAAATAGGCACTTGATGTCGCAGCTAAACGTCGCCTCCCTTCCCTCCCCCCCCCCGCCACGGCCTTTCTCCCGTCGAAGGAAGGCGCGTTTGTTCTACATATATGGTGATTGTAAAGGAGGAAAGAGAGGCCTACTTCTGCAGCCCTTAAGGAGCACGGCGCAGAACGCGCGTTTTATTGCGATAGCAATTATATGGACACTCAAAAGCAGATTTCTGCCGTCGCCGTGAGGTTCCGTATGACGTCAATGGAGATGAAATCGTCGCCGTGCGCCGCCGAACGCTGTATGTGCGAGTGAAAGGGCGTGAGGGACGCGCGCTTTCACGGGGAGAGAACCCACGGCCGAGAACAAACGCGCGTTCTGCGCCGTGCTCCCTTAAGGGCTGCAGAAGTAGGCGTCTCTTTCCTCCTTTACAATCACCATATATGTAGAGCAAACGCGCCTTCTTCCGATGCGCGAGAGGCCGTGGGGGAGGGGGGGAGGGAAGGGAGGCGACGTTTAGCTGCGGCACCAAGTGCCTATTTATATTAGAGGCTCCGGCAACAGTCACCAACGCCGCGCATTTTGAGCGAACGCGGCAAAACGCCGACGGCGTCGACAACAGTTCTGCGTGTTGTCGGTGCTGCTGCATGTCCAAGTTTATACAGCTGATAAAGCTAATATCATTACTCCGTATAGCTCTCTACCAATTTGCTATCGCAATTGATGCTTCGCCTTTCTGGTGAAACTACGACAACTTTTTTTCTTCGCTGTGCGTTCACTCCCCGTGAAAGCGTGCGTCCCTCGCGCCCTTTCACTCGCACATACAGCGTTTGGCGCGCTGAGCCGTGCTCCCTCAAGGGCTGCAGAAGATAGCGCCAACCTTTCCCTTTCCCTCAAGAACCACTTATCGCCGCGACGGTTTCATCTCCACTGACGTCATACGGAACCTCACGGCAACGGCGACGCCGACGGCAGAAATCTGCTTTGAAGTGTCCATATAATTGCTATCGCAATAAAGTAACAGCCGCTAGCTGACAGTCCCGATGATATTTAGTATTTTCGTGTGTGTGGAAGATTGCGAACGCGTGCTTCCATTTCTGGAACGGCTTGGACAGGAGGACTCCAGTGCGCGCATGTTGGCCCAAGTTTATAAGAACATTAACCCATAAAGTTCTAGAATTGAAAATCTTTTAAAGCATGCCTTTGGAAATGTCAGGGCACCTTTCGCGTCAAAAGTTTATGAGAACTTTATACCCATAAAGTTTCGTAATTGAAATCCATGCACTCCGTATATTCCGCGGCCGCTGCGAGATTCCGCAACGCGCCCTCTCGCTATCGAAAAGCCGTTGAAAGTTTGTGCTTGGATGGGGCTCCTTGCGTTACGTGACTCCAGGTGCAAGGGCATTGTCACGAAATCCAGCCCGAGTTCGCAATGTTCGTGCCGAAATGTCTGTTCGAGCGTGAAATAGACATTGTAGACCAAATCCAGAATGATTGCCGGCGTCGGTGGTAGTTTTGGTCGGCGGTGCATGCCAGCACGCAAAAATTTCGGGGGGGGGGGGGGCTGAAGCCCCATCAGCCCCCCCCCCCCCCCCCTGGCTACGCGCCTGCACCCCAGCTACCGGCCTGTAATAGCCACATGCAATACACGATTCTTCACACGCTAATTTCATTTACCTGAAAAGAAAAATTTACTTGCTTACAGCAATGAGCACGACAGATTTCACGAAACATTACGAAAAGCAAGCATGTGCGCCTGATTGCTGCGCTTCTTTTAAAAACACGAAAACTAAAACTACAGCAATTAGACGTCTCGTGAAAAACTTGCATAATGGCACTCAAAGCACTGATGTAACAAGCAATAACTCAATGCACAGTAGTTGCCGTCTGGAGCGTGCAAAGTACACAACACACGTCATCTAGCACCGCGCGCATCTTTTTTAAGACATCCGTCGTCTGCTAGCTACATGCGCTTGCCCGACCAAACATCTGCTGACAGTTCCAACAGTTTGCGGACAGTCCGGAACTTCCGGTCCGTGAAAAAATTTACACGGTTCTGACAACTCTGACTAGTGGGCGGAGCTTCGGAAGCTGCCCAAGCAAAATCGAATGCGGCACAGCAGTCCCAAGCAGTCTGGGACTGCCAGGGACTGATAATCGAAGAGGCCCAGTGTCCCATCCCTTTGCTGTGCTGGTCTGCTAGATGCAACTTTCTCACTTATACGGCAATGGTACAATTTCTGACAGTTGAATGAAACGTCGCCTTTATGTTTACTTGTAATGAGCTCCGACCATAATGGTGACACACTTCAAAGGTGTTCAACTTCGAAAGCAGACTACGTGTTCCAGTCGGATATTGGCATTCGGGCAGGCTTGCTACGCACCTGGAGTCACGTTGCCAGGAAACCACTTGGAGCACCTCAGCGAGCTACAATGAGCTCAGCGAGTGGGCTCATCACGACGACTGCGGTATCAATGTTCCATAACAGACACAGCTACACGCAAATGTATTCCTTTTGCTACCCTGCACGACAGGGCTGGAGCGCGTGCCTGTGCTCAATTCTGGCCGTGCTAATCCGGATAGGCTTTCAACTGCAACAACCTGACCAACCGTAACAGCGGGGTTCTACTGTAGTAGCCACATCCAAATTGCGCATTTAAGCACTGTCTATAGTTCATTAAGAAGCTATCAATCAAGCACTGTCTATAACCAGAAGCGGCCAGGAGTGAGAATGAGCTAGCAAGTGTACATGTGCCTTCGAAAGTAGAGTGTTCACAATGAATCGAATTAGAAAGACGCGACAGATACATCAATAAGCAGTGTGGCAAGACAATGGTCAACTTCTTCCAGAAGTAATTGAATCAATAAAATTCAAAATGAAGATTTTCCTGCACCACACCTTGGGCTTGGTGAAAACACATTCTGCAGTTAACATATACAGTATAGATCACTTATAACGTAACCGTTTATAGTACAGGACTGGATATAGTACGGTCTTTTCAGACTCCTGTTAATTTTCCCATAGCACTCCATGTATACGCATACCACTTACAGTGCAGCCGCATGAGACGAAATACCGGTTATAATGCGGCTTCCGCGGGAAAATCTCGCCGACAAGGGCCGCAGCGAGCACGCTTCTCAACAAGAAGCGTGCTCTCGGCTGGCGTGTGCATTATTCAATGCAATCAAACTCTCGTTAATTCGGACTTATTTGGTCACATCGGTTAATTCGGACCTATTTGTGTCTTTAAATCCTGTATTCTTGCTTTTACGGCTGCGCATAACACCGCGTTGGCCGTGGGCTTTCGTAACTGCGTAGTCGTCATCGACGATCGCGTCGATAGCGGCCACGGTTTTCTCCGCAGCGCGTAGCGGCGAACAGTAGTTTAGTTTTCACTCGGTACGCACGTCGGGCGCGTGCCTCGAAAACTGTGTAGTCACCATCGATGATCGCATAGATAGCGAGCGCGGTTTCGACGGCCAGTTGTTGCTGCTGCGACGGACTCGGTGCATGCGTCGGGCGCATGCCTTCATGCAGCACCACAAAGTCGCCGTTCATAATCGCGTCGATAGCGGTCACGGTTTTTTTCGCAGCGGTTGCGGCAAACAGTTGTTTCGTTTTGACTCGGTGCAAAGCTGTCGAACTTAAAGAGCACCGGCTACATCGTGATTATGTTTGCACCAGCTCACTGGCGAAAACGTAATCGCGATGCGCGCGCGATAGTACAAAGCGTGTCTACATGCTTGGTGCACATGTTTGCATACGTGCAGGGCTTGAAAATCGTTGTTTTGGTTATAGTGCGGTACCGCTTATAGTGCAGATATTCGAGACTCCGGTGGCTTACGTTATAAGCGGTCTACACTGTACTACTGTATCTCAGCCGAATTTTGCACTTGTGAGCAGCACGTGCAGCTTGCAAGTCGAGCGTGGAGTCACTTTTTTCTCAAGCCCTTTTTTCAACAGAGGCCTTCTCCTCAACCCTTTGGGGCTGCTGGCGGCTGCCCCTTGACGTCAGTCGGAACATTCCCAGACAGCGCTCCCATTGGCCGATCCGACATGAATAAAAAAAATGGTGCTTGGTTCAGTGAACTTCCCGGCTGCTACTCTGTATATTATTGACACAGGTTAAATAACAGGCTGAAATACACGATAATCTGTACTTCCAGAAGACGCAGACTATTATCTGCTTAGGTCAGCTGCACCCACATTCGTACAAAGGAAAGTCAAGCCACACTGCTTATGAGTGTCGCAGTCCGGTCTCGCTAATTTCGGTCAGTTTCGAACACTAAACTAGCCTCGAACGACACAGAACTTTTGCCCACACTACATGTACACTACACCGGCCACACCTCACATGAAATGGCAATTCGCATCTAGAGTGGATGCGTGCGCTTAGGCTCTGCAAACACTGCTTCCAGCCCCTCCTGGCTAGACACCTTGGCAGACATTGCTTCGTAATGAGGTTTTGATAAAGCTTCAAAATGTAGTTTGGATTTCTGTACTATCACTGCAGGACAGCCAGTCCGCGCCATGTAGTATGGCCAGACTAGAGCACACGAGTGCGAGTCTGCAATCCAGTCCTGCTGTGCGCATAGCAAATGAACTACATTTGCATGTGGCTGTGTCCACTGCCTAGTGCAAACTGCTGGAAAAACTTTCCCTGCTTGCTAGATGTGGCACCATGCGACTTATTCTGTTCCCCGTATGCAAACTGGCGCTCAGGGATTTCGGGGACTACCAATTCAAAAGGAAAGAACATTGCTGCTTAAGTGCAAGGGTGCTTCCAGCAATAGAAGAGAGGTGGAACCAATGTATTGTGTCCAATCGGGAGTACTTTGAAGGAGACCACAATATGTCTGAAAGTTAGCGAAATTATTTCTTTAAACATATGGCAAAACTTTTGAGACAGTCCTTGTATATCTTTGCGTCATCATTTTTGATTAAGCATTTCAGGATTGGAAAAAATCTGCCAGTAGAAACATTGCACCATATCTGTGCCACTTATGATAGCAATTGAACACGTACTCTTCATAAACTAAATCATGCGAGAGAGACATTTCAAATAACGGACAATTTCAAAGCCTAGAGCTTTTTGTGCAGAATGGGGGGGGGAAAAAATCTGTCATACGTTTAGGTGTCAAGAATGAACTGCAGAATGAAAGCAACCTCGAAGTTACTAGACTTTTATGGGCCGTGTAAAAATGTAAGACTCACACTCTCCTCGGAAGCTTCCTTTGCGACGGCTCCAAAGGGATGTGCCGGTGGCGCTTTCCCCTGCTGGTGCCACTTGCAGGGCATGGTGAAGCTAGGGTAGAGTAGCAGCAATCCACAATTAGTGCCAGGATAACAGAGCAACAAACCCCCATTTCTCATCCACCATTATATAAACAAACCCCAGCCCAAGATTGGTTTGCAAGAAACCATACGACACATTTCCTCCATTTCTATAGCACTTAAGTTTTGTACAATTACAGACATTATGCTTAGTTTGGCATAATGTAATAGTGTGCAGGGCCCTTGCAACTTTAGCCTAATAATACGCATGCAACCACTTGAATATACCAATAGAAGTGCATTCCCCACACAATGACCATGCATAATAAACGCTGCAATAGAGTGCTATTCCCTCCTTAAAAGTTTGTGTGTAAACATCACAGTGGCCGAGTGCAGATAGGAACACGATGCACAGATAGCAAATGGGGCTTACAGTGTGTCCTAGTGCAGTTCTTGAAAACTCGTAAATAAGTTCAAATTTTCACTAAATGGAACATGTGAGAACACTAACTAACTCTAAATGGCATTACACCCAATATGGTGAAATATTAAAGGAAAGTTACTTGAGAACTTTCAAGTTCTGTACAGTGATGTGGTGGTAGAGACCAGGGGTTATAAAACAGGGACTCGGTTAAGGTAGTCTATCAGCTTAATGTACAATAACCCAAAAGGCGTACAAAGGAGTTTGTGCTTTTGGGGATGCTCCTTCTAAACCACACTATTAAATTTACTTTCCTAACTTGCCTGTGTCTAAGGATCCAGCTCAGCATACGATGGGCCACTTTTTAGATAATAGGAACTTTTTAAATATCCTAAACTTCTTGCGAACATTTCAAACTTGAACTTGCCTTCCTGGAAGAGTTCGTCATCCCCCGTAGGGCGTCTGCGCAGCAGGCGTTTGGTGTGTTGCGCCACCACGGACCCGAGCACATGGGGGTTGACCCTCCCGCGTCTACTGTGCGCGGCTTAGCCGTGTCCGGGGAAAAGGGGATCCTGGGGGTTGAGCCGATGCCGGTGTTTGGACCTTTACGGCCCCTCGGTGGAGGCAACACCTCTTTGGCCTCCGCTTCGCGTAGACGGCACCCCCGGACTGACCCACCCAGGGGAAATCGGTAGTCGCCTTTTCCTGTCCCCTCTCCAATCTTTTGTCTTCTCTCCCACTTTTCCAACTGTCCTTCTTCTAGTCACTTCTTCTCTATTCCAAATTTCCAGGCGGCAAGGGTTAACCTGGTGTAGCTATCCAACCTTGGGTATTTTACAACATTATACTAACCAATCCATAAGAAGGGAGACGTTAATAATTGAAGAATTATAGACCCATTAGCTGCTTTCAGTTTGTCTACAATATTCATCAAGATATTTCCATAGAATCAGGGCAACATACTTCAGCCAACAAGAGAAGAGGCTGGCTTTCAGGAAGGGTATTCTACGATGGTCATATCCTGTCATCAATAGGTATCGAGAAATCTGCGGAGTACAATCAACCTCTCTATATGGCTTTATAGATTACGAAAAGGCGTTGATTCGGTAGAGATACCAGCAGTCATAAGGCTTTGGGAAATCGAGTACAGGATGCAGCTGAATATCTTAGCAAACATCTACAAGAACTCCACAGCTACTTGGTTTTTCCACAAGAAAGTAGAAAGTTACCTATCAAGAAAGGGGTCAGGCAAGGAGACACAATCTCTCCAATGCTATTCACTGTATGCCTAGAAGAAGTATTCAGCCTTTAGAACTGGAAGCTTAGGACTGAGGATCACGGCGAATAGCTCAGCAACCTCCGATTTGCAGATGACATTGTCCTATTCAGCAACAATGGAGACGAATTACAGCAAATGATTGAGGAGCTTAACCGAAAAGTGTAAGAGTGGAGTTCAAGATTATATGCAGAAGACAAAGATAATGTTCACTAGCCTGGCAAGGGAACAATAATAAAGGTATCGCCAGTCATCCTCCAGAGTCTGGTAAGGAGTACGTTTATCTGGTCAACTACTCACAGGGGACAATCATCACGAGAAAGAAATTTACAGTGAGAGTAAACTGCATTAGAGTGCATACGGCAGTAATTGCCAAATAGTGACGGGGAGCTTACCAACTGCCATGTTGAAAAGAAAAGTGTCAATCATTGCATTCTACCGGTGCTAAATATAGGGCAGAAACTTGGAGGTTAACAAAGAGGCTCGAGAACAAGGTAAGGACCGCACAAAGAGCGATGGAACGGAAAATCTTAGGACTACGTTAAGAGACAGGAAGAGAGCGGTGTGGATCAGAGAACAAACGGGATAGCCGATATTCTAGTTGACTTAAGCGGAAGAAATGGAGCTGGGCAGGCCATGTAATGCGTAGGATGGATAACCGGTGGACCATTAGGGTTAAAGAATGGATACCAGAGAGCGAAGGTCGTCGAGGTCGGCAGAAAACCAGGTGGGATGATGAAGTTAGGAAATTGCAGGCACAAGTTGGAATACGCTGGCGCAAGACAGGGGTAATTGGAGATCACAGGGAGAGAGCTTCGTCCTGCAGTGGACATAAAATAGGCTGCTGCTGATGATGATGATGAAAAATTGTGGCTTTTTTGCACGTTGTGTGAACATTATTTCCGTCCTGAGAGAGTCAACTTACACCTTTTTACTGCCAAAATTTCTTGGAAGCTCTGTAGAGCTCCCTTGCAACTCAGCGTTCAGGACCGTTCTGTCAATGTTTGTGCAGATGCTGAAAAGATGACATGAAAAGATGTTAATTATGCTTCACAGTGCCACAGGGTAGCCAAACCCTTTCATGCCTAACCTGTCATCAATCAGATCTGTAGCACCTTGCTATACGTTAATTATTATTATGCCTCTCTAGTTCATCAGAGCAGTTGCTCATTAGGTGTTATGCTTAGTTATGTAATAGCTCATGTTGCAAACATAATACTTTTGAAATATTTAACTTGGGCATCACATCGTGTGCGTGTTACTTTGGAGAATCTGAAATTGTCACTGCATGACTATTAAGATGCCGTCACATCAGGGGTTATTTATACGTTAATTATCAACGGTTTGCACGGTTATTTATAATCACTTCTGCAGTTTACATGGTCAGAATCTTTATTCTCTGTCAACACTCTGCAGCACCATTTGTGGACTGCTGTTGTATTGTGCTGTCTAGTTATAAATTGTTCCATACATTGCAGTGCGTTCAATATAAATTTGCTTTCGAATAGTTTGTCAACACTGTGTATGTAATATAGGGAGCACTTTTTGTATACAAGATGCATATGTGTGTTTTGTTTTCTAGTGGTTGTTATTATATATTTTGTTCATTTCTTGCTGTAATTGACTGAACTTGAAGTTATTTAATATATACAACCCAGAACAGTGATGGTGAGCTCATATTGGTTCTTTCAACACTGAACCCATCAGAGACGACATAGCCTCGAAGTGTGCCCACTTGACAGTTGCTACATCAGCTGCTCTTGCTCCGCTTCTCATTGAGTCCTTGATTTTATTGCCGTGCTTATTAAATGTGTCCTTGAGTTCTTAAACGTGTTTTGAGCTACTATTCCGGCAAACATTATTTATTATACACGCATGCGTGCAGAGGCAGAGCTGTGGTTGAAAATATAGTTATTCTGTAGCGAAGAATACCAACGCTATTGCGGGTTAGGCTCTCCAGCCCTTTCTAGTGGGTCGATCCCTCCTACGCTTTTCTCGAGAAACGCCGCTCGTGCTGAGAGCTCGTACCTTCAAACAACGGACGGCCCAAACGGCTGGTGTCTAATAAACGGCTTTACAAGTGTGGTGGAGAGTGCTTCTGCCTACAGCGTGAATCCCGGAGCTTCGATCCCGTACCCTACGCTCAACTACGCTGTTCTTGCTCAACGGAAACATGGGTTTCCTGGATATGTCGTCGCTTATGCAAGTCGTACGCTTACGAAAGCTGAGACAAATTACACTGTGACAGAAAAAGAATGCTGAAAAAGTTCCGGCCTTATTTATATGGTCGTCCATTTGATGTAGTCACGGACCACCATGCACTCTGCTGGCTGTCGTCCTTGAAGGATCCCTCGGGCCGTCTTGCTCGATGGGCACTTCGCCTGCAGGACTACGATGTCCGGGTGCTGTACCGCAACGGACGCCAGCATTCTGATGCCGACGCCCTCTTGCGCTCTCCCTTGCCTGACAATGCCTGCTCCTCACTGTCCGAGATTATTGTTTCTTCGCTCGACCATAACACCATCGTTTCTGAGCAACACAAGGACCATTGGATTGCCTCCCTTATAGACTTGCTTTCTAGTTCGTCGGCACAACCAAGCACTCGGACGTTGCGTCGCCAAACACGTCATTCGCCATTCGCGACAACCTGCTTCACCGACGCAATTATAACCCCGACGGGCGCCAGTGGTTGTTAGTGGTACCCCGCAGTCTGCGTTCCGAAGTATGCGCAGGTTTCCATGCTGATCCACAGTGTGCGCACTCCGGAGTTTTCAAGACTTACTACTAGCGCCTTCAACAGCGGTATTACTGGCGCGGGATGTACAGCTACGTTCACAAGTTTGTTCGCTCCTGTCCCGATTGCCAGCGCGGGAAATCTTCACCCTGCCTTTCGCCAGCCGGTCTGCAACCTTTACTTTGTCCTACCCGGCCGTTTGGACGTGTCGGCATCGATTTGTATGGGCCCCTTCCCCTGATGTCGGCTGGAAATCGCTGGGCCATTGGGGCCGTCGACCACCTGACACGATACGCCGAAACAGCCACCCTACCGGCAGCTACAGCGCGCGATGTTGCCTCCTTCCTGCTTCGACGATTCATCCTGCGATATGGGCCACCTCAGGAACTACTCAGTGATCGTGGGCGTATCTTCCTGTCCGAAAGTACTTGAAGCAATTCTCAAGGAGTGCCACGTTGTTCATCGCAGAACTGCGGCGTACCACCCCCAAACCAGTGGTTTTACAGAACGTTTCAACCGTACGCTCGGGGACATGCTTGCTATGTACATCGCGTTCGACGACATTAATTAGGACGCCATTCTGCCCTTTGTAACTTACGCGTATAACAATGCCACTGAGAGCACCAATGGCTTTTCACCTTTTTTCTTACTGTATGGTCGGCACCCGTCGCACACCATCGACACAATTCAACCCTACCGGCCGGATCCATCTGAATATGCGCCCATTTCTGACACGGCAAGACATGCTGAAGAGTGCCGCGATCTCGCACGGGTCTTACACATACAATGACCAAGAGCGGCAGAAGAGCACATGCGGTGACACCACTTCTGCACCCACCTACCTTCCTGGAGCGCTTGTGTCGCTGTCGATTCCTTCCGCTACACCTGGTCTCTCATCCAAACTAGTGCACAAGTATGAAGGCCCCTACCGTATTGTCGAACGCACATCTGCCGTCAACTACGTGATTGAACCAGTTGAACCATTCTGCAGACATGCGCCGTCGTGGACGCGACACTGCCAACGTCGAGCGCCTCAAGACCTACAATAACCCTGTCATAGTGACCAGCTGTTAGGTCGCCCGACGGCTCCCTCTTCGCTCCTGGGGGTGATTGGCTGCCCAATGGAGTCGCTCCGCATCTTCATTGCCTCGAAGGAGAGGCCTGAGTTTGCTGCTGAAGGCAACAACTCTTTGTTGCTTCCTACGTACCCGTAAAATATAACAATCTATGCAGAACAAAGCGGTGTAAAAATTTCTACATCAAAGGATACAGTGGTAATGACTTTCTCGAATGGCACCGCGCTGCAAATCCAACAAGAGGTGTCACTTTTGGCCAAATCTTACGTTGAAACAGTACTCACCAACACAAGAATCGGAGCTCAGTATATTGTGTATCAACGCAGAAGGCCGCCTGAATGTGGCATGCACAGGTGTGGCGAATAGGTACCGGAAAATGAGAGGCCACCGCCGAGAGGCCTTCTTGCACAATGTGCGCACGATTACTTTTACTCTGCCGTCAGGAAGGGAAATGTCCTCTTGCCATGAGCAGCACCCTGAAAGTCAGCCCGACCAAGAACTGCAAAAATTTATTGATGAACATACAAAACTCAAGAAACAGTGCAGTGGGCGGGATAAAGGATTTGACGAAAATGTTTTCTTAGCTAGGAGCGAAAGGTGGATCAATTAGCTGCACATGCTGAGCAGGGCTGTTCGAGTATGGCCACAAGAAAACATTTTGGTAATGGAAGCAAAAATAATGACAGAAGAAAGCTCACTGCAGCCGCACATGCTTTCCTTGCAGTTGTGGAGGGTGTACTAAATAGCTACCGGCTCTGCCTTGAATACATGGTTGTTATGCGTACGAGAGATTCCCTGCATGAGATATCGTTTCAGGGCGAAAGGTTTTCTGTGGATATGAACAGCAAGTCTTGGTTTAAAGATACAACCTCGTCTTCTCTTCAAGATCTTTGCCTGAAAGAAAACAGGCTGTGAAAGACGTAATAGCCATCCTAGATGATCACTATGTTAGTGATGGGTGCTGGCAAACGCCGTCAACGTGCCTTCGCAACCTTCCTCCCCTTCGTTTGCTTCTGTGGCTTCAGAGATACGGTAGACGCATTAAATGAAATTGTCAGGACCCCAGGTGAAGCAAGAGGAGCTCAGCGTTAGTTTTTGAGTGAGCTCTCTAAAGCTATACGTGGCCTGGCCGCAGAAAGGAACAATACTGTCGAAGCGCTAGGCAATGAAAACGTAGCTGGCAAAGTCGAAGGGGACGGTTGTCGCATCAGTCGAAAAACTTCATGGACAACGTTTTCGCTTCTAATCATTCAGTGGCACAATCGTGTGCAATCGCTCAGGTTGCATCGACTTCTTGCGATTTCTGAAGTGCCGGAAAATTATTGTCCAGTAAGGACTGCATTTGGCGCCCTCACAAGTGAAATAAATAAGGTTGCGAAAGAACACGCCCTGAATATGGACGGCATAAGTATTCCGTTGACGATATGTCCGGCGGTCGATTTAAAGTTCCTTCTTATTGTGCTAGGCATGCAGTCAGCGTCATCTAAGTGCCCCTGTCCTTTCTGTTTTGCAGACGAAAAGGCCAGAACAAACGCGACACTGCCGAGCCCCCATTTGAATACTCCACCGTACTCTAGGCAAACATGTCACAGGATTGTGACAATTTGGTGCATGGAGTTGAAAACAAAGCTGTTTTCGAAATTGAATCCGCTTTTATGCTCCCGGACACACTACATATGAAAATGAGGCTTGTGCATCGCCTTCTTCAGTCACTCAATATGGAGTTTGAGGAGTTCGGCACTTTCACTCGAGTAACAGCTCCTGACAGCTTCTCAGCTTGTGAGAAGCTGTGGCATAAACTTGTCGGTTTGGAAGGACGATCAGCAGGCGGTGACATTCTCGTCTCTGACTGGCGGTGATGTAAAGTCCTGCTAGACAAGTTACCGCCAAGCTTCACGGTAAGCTGCACCCGAACATTGAAGCCGACGTAATAAAACTGGAACATTGCACGGGATGTTTTTGAACACTTTGCCTGTGCCACGACCAGCACACCCATCAAAGACCAAACGCGGCTCTTCCTAGAAATATTTGTAAGTTTGGGATCCACTCAGCGAACAGGGTATGGACCAAGGCGCGCGACGCCGTACAAACACATTTTTGCAAACCATGTTTCTGCGAAGCATGGCCGCTTCCAGAATCATGGCGCCTTTTCAAGTCAAGGTCTGGAAAAGAAGAACGATGTTTTGAAGCACATTCACGACTGCAAAACTAACAAGTAACAAAACCTCAGAAGCCTTGAAGTCTTGTAACCTTGAAATATGCGAGCGTCAGGTTCAGCTTGGACTGAACAAAGTGTCAAAATGTGAAAATGAAAATGGTTTCAAGTTAAACCCCCTCAAAAGCTCTTGTTGACTTTTCTCTAGAAAGGGAGACTTAATACAAGATCCTGATATTATGGTCCACGGACAACACATACCAATCAACAGTGAACATAAATTTTTAGGCATTATACTCGACTCAAAACTGACCTTCATTCCTTATGTCAAGTATATCAAAGCTAAGTGCCTGAGAACAATCAACATCCTGAAAATACTGTCGCACACAACATGGGGTAGCGACACGAAATGCCTCATGAACCTCTACAGGAGCCTTGTACGATCGCGGTTAGACTAAGGCGCCGTAGTGTATCATTCTGCTACCCCCAGCTGTGAAGGTACTGGGCCCTGTGCATCATCTTTGTATCCGCCTCGCCACCAGTGCTTTTAGGACAAGTAGTATTCAAAGCCTCTATGTCGAATCGAACGAATGTCCCCTTGATCTGCAACGGTCATATTCTACTTTTAATTATTTTCTGAAAGTACGTACTCACAAAGACCATCCATGTTATCCCACCATAAACGATATGGCCTCTGTAACGCTGTTATGTAACAAACCTCCAGCGAGACGGCCATTCTCACTTCGTGTGAGGAGGCTGAGTGAAGAAATGGACGTCCCGCTTCTTGAAAATCGCCAAATGACTCCTGCTAAGCCGTTACCACCGTGGTTGTGGCTTACCATTGACTGTGACACGTCATTTGTGGAGGTAACGAAGCACGCTCCAGAGGACCACATTCATATGCATTTTCTAGAATTACAATTTAAATACTCGTGTCCAGAATATTACACAGATGCGTCTAAATCGCATGCCGGCGTATCATCTGCAGCCATCGGCCCAACCTATTCGGAGTCCGATGATCTTCACTATCACGAAAGCATCTTCACAGCAGAGGCGTATGCACTATGGTCCGCTGCGAAGCACATCGAGCAGTTAAAACTACATAAGGCGGTCATATACACAGATTAATTAAGCGTCATTAAAACATTGATGTCGTGCTGCAAACACAAAAATCCAGTACTTGCAGAACTTTTCTCTCTCCTGTGTGCTATTTATGCCTCTGGCCAACATGTAACGGAATGCTGAGTGCCTGGACACAGAGGTATTGAAGGTGACGTGTTAGCCGACCAAATAGCTACTTCCTTAGGTACAAAATCTTACAACATGTCCATAGCTGTTCCAGTTACAGACATAAAGCCATATTTACGGCACATCCTCAGAACCTACTGGCAACATAACTGAGACGCTGAAATACTTAATACCCTCCACGTGGTTAAGCCAAATATAGGGTGTTGGCCATCACTGACCAATTCAAGACGAAGGGATGTCCTATTCTGCCATCTCAGAATAGGGCGCACCTATGGTGCACATTGTTTTTGTTGACTGGCGGTGAACCTCCAATGTGTAGTAGATGTGGGGGGACCCTTAGTGTTCAGCATGTCCTTCTGAAAGGTCGCGAAGCACAAGCTGACAGGAAAAGACACTTCCCTTTAGTATATAGGCAGTGTATACCACTTCACCTGGCACTGTTTCTAGGCAGAGAACCGCTATTTGACAGGAAATCCGTTTCAGCATTCTTAAATGACGTTGATACGTTCAACTTATTCTGCCCAAGAAATTCATAGCACGGCGTCCTGCGATAGGCCGCTGTTGCGATGTAAATAGCACATGCCTCAGCCCCTTGTACTCAAGAGACTCGGCGAGGCTGTAGTGCTTTTCCACATTTAAATACATGTTATGTTATCACAACCTTGTTACACATGTCATAGTCATAGCATAATCCACTTCAATCACTATCATATTCTTTAATTCCTATATATTTTAAGCAATTTACAGCTCTCAGTTTTAGGCCTCTATACAGCCACGTCACATGGACCATTAGTACATTGAGCACTCATCATTAATGTCTTGGCGCTCGTTGGCCACACTTGACCCTTGCGCTATCAAATGCCACATATCATCATCAGAACACATGCGTGCAGCGAAAAGGCCCTTCACGATTAGGGCCATGTTGCGGTTTTCCATCAGAACAAATCCCGGCACGACTACAACGTTACCCAGGGCAGGCATCTCTCCCTCAGCTTTGAAACACTTTTTCCCTAATTCAGAGGCTCGCCAGGACAAATTGGTCGCATGCTGTGAAGTAAGCTGCTCCCTCTCTGGGGTGTGAGCTGTTCATCATAAGGATGTAGTTGTAGTTATGTAGGGTTTTATGGCGCAAAAGCGACTATGGCTATGATGCGCCAGCCACAGGGTAGTGCTCAATCAATACAATGCAGAGCTCAATCAATGAAATGAATAAAAAGATTAAGACCTTCCTTTACAGTTTATTTACAAGACTCGTGGCCTCTAAAAACCTAAAAACGTCATCAATGGATACTAGTGCATGCTCTGATAATAGTAAACGTGGATGAAGTGGTGTTAGTGTTTTGTATAGTTCGCGAAAATAATGCTGTCTTTCTTTTTCGAACGCCGGACATGTGATTAAATTCACACTGAGAGGTTCCTTGCATTGTTGACACTCCACTTGTTCTCCTCTTAGTAAAAAGTTGTGAGTCAAGTGTGTGTGTCCTATACGAAGACGACATAAAATCACTTCAATAAAACGTTCTTGGTGGTAACACGACTTCCATTCTTGTAGAATAGGCTTAATGGTTTGAAGTTTGTTGTGTACCCTGGAGTCCCATTCGTCCTGCCACTTTGCGTTAAAAGCTGTGCGACATCTGTGGATAGAATCTTTTATAGGTACCTTCATAGCTATCGATCTTTTGTGTGCCGCCGCCGCTGCTAATTTATCTGCCCTTTCATTTCCTGGGATACCAGTATGGCTCGGCAGCCAGGCCAGGCGGATTACCTTGCCATGCTCCTCTGCTCCTAGTAGCATCCGCAAAATGTCTCCTAGAAAAGGTTCACATTCAGATTTTAGACGTAGGGCCTTTAGTGCACTTAGAGAATCTGTGTATATAACTGCCTTTTCGTAATTCCCTGATACTATTTCTTTTACGGCTATAAACAAGGCGTATACTTCAGATGTAAACACAGAGACGAACTGTGGCAGTCTAAAGCAAGATTCCGAGTGTTTCGATACAACGGCACTTCCAGTGTGTTCGTGTGTTTTTGAGCCGTCCGTATAGAATTCAATATGGTCATTATATTTTTCTTGTAGTGCTAGGAAATGCTGCATAATTTGCTCACGTGGTGTTTCTTTCTTTTTGTGATGTGTCAGCGCAAAGTCACAGAAATGTGTGAAATCGCACCATGGAGCCAATCTGTTCGGTGTTTGAGCAATGTTGAGCGCCTCGTTTGGTATTTTATATTCTTTGCATATTTCTTCAAACCGGAGAAAAAGTGGCCTTATAGTGTGCGGTTTATTCATGTAGTGTGTTCTGTTCGTGATACAGGAAACAATAGTGTGGCATATATGATTCGGTTTAGCTCTAGTTTTTAGGACATAAGAGACTGTGAGCAGGGCTCTTCGGTGTTCCAGGCAAGGTTCGTTGCTCTCGACATATAGACTTTCGACGGGTGAAGTTCTGTACGCACCAGTTGCCAAGCGTAGCCCGTGATTATGTATGGGATCGAGACGTTTGAGATAGGACTGTCTTGCTGACCCATAAACTATGCAGCCGTAGTCAAGTAAACTTCGCACGACAGAGCGGTAGATACGTAAAAGGCACATTCGGTCGGCGCCCCAATGTTTCCGCGATAGAACTTTCAGGATGTTAATCGCTTTGTTGGCCTTTTTTTAATGTTATTATCATCATAAGGATGATTTGATGAAACATCCAAATTACCTCAATGTAGTTGTAAATCCTTTCAGAGACCCCGAGAAAGAGGGGATACTTCAAAGCCGAGAACTTCTTTAGGAGTTGATAATCCGGAATTCCGATTGCTGCCCACACCTTGAAGAAGGTGGCCAAGACTGCCTTTACAACAATGAACATAAAATTGCTATTTCAGCTGTGCTACTGCTCCCTTCAGAATGAATAACAATTCGCCAGGGTCCAACTATTTGCATTACAATTGTGTGGTGGTGGTAGGTGAGGAGGGGGGCGGGGGTGGTTGTGGTGGGCGGTGGTTCCCTCCGGAGGTACAACAGCACTTCCGGGGGAAGGGGTGGGAATGGCCCTTCAAATTGCTATTCATTTTTCGTTCAGGTTATAAATTTTTTAATAGATCGTAATATTGGTGGCAACAAGACTGCTTTGTAAGTGTCGCAAATTGGATATATAATGGCAAAAAATATACGTGGATGTGTGTATTGGGGGGGGGGGTATTTGCGGAATGAGGGAGGGGGTGCGGATTTAAATGCAACGTCGCAGCAAGAATTCTATGTACGTGTTGCAAATTGCATATATAATGCCAAAATATACGTAGATGTGTGTATTGGGAGGGGGGTGGTGCGGATTTAAATTTAGGTGCAAAGCAATGTGGTGGTTGCAGCAAGACGATAGAGAAGCAAGATGTATGCGTTGGCATACATAATGCGGAAAAGCGTACGTGATGTGTGTGTGTTTTATGTCAGTCTTTCAGTTTGCTTGCAGTTCGCAAAATGGGTTGCGAATGTATGAGTAGTATTTTTATGAAGTGACATTAACATTACTTTGTGTTTTCTCGAAGTTTCTGAATCGCCTCATGTCAGTATCACAATATTTTACAATGTGCCAATGGGCGATTGTATACTGTCAGTGTTGTATTGGTTGTACTTTTATAGAGCGAAATAAATATTCCATCGAGAGGTTATCCTAGCATGTTTTGTGGGATGGCACTGTTAGACACAGAACAAACGCTGTGGGACAGCTGCCCTTCCGTATATTAATAGCTTACAAAATTCTGCTTGCTGTAAGCAGCGCGCGCGTAAAAAAATAAAAAGCGCACGCCTGAACAATACGAAAAGCCGATCAGCGCAGCCGGGGGGACGCGTGCCAGCAAGGCGTTCAAAATATGCGCGCCCAAAGCCGAAACCGGAAGTGATTGATGTCGACCGCTTGGCGCGCTGCAGTCAATTCGGCCGCTGGGCCATTGGCTGGGCTCTATCAACGCCTCCTAAATCTTCAAGGCCAGCGCCCAAAAATTTGACGTCACTTCCTGCCGGCAATCGCCGCCTCGTCCCTGAGCCACCGTGGAAGTAGAGCGGGTAGTGCCAACGCCGGCGTTGGTAGCGCTATGTCGGCGGCAGCGATGTAAGCATAGCTGTCGCGGTCATCCCAATCGTTTGCCATCGCGGTTTGTGCGCGTTTTAATTGTGGTATGCTGCAATGTGCTGTGTGTGCTGTGCAATAAGTGCTGTGTACCGGGCTGCTCCGGCAACTATAGTGCCGAGAAGAAAGTTCAGGTATTTTCGTTTCCAAAAGACGACGACACATTGAAGAAGTGGTTTCGTGCCATTCCGAGGAAAGATTTCGTGCCAACTTCACATACCAAAGTAAGAATACCTTTCAAGTGCATTCTTTAGTTATCATTTTTCTCGAAGTGCTGTTTTCGGTTTTCTCAGACTGTCAAACGTCGCGCGTGCGAATGACATACAGGTGTCGTCGGTATGTTGGCACAAAGAAAAACTTTTTTAACCCTCACGCCCGGTGCATCACGTCGACTACTTGCTGCTTGGTTGCCACAGCGTCTGTTCAGTTCTTTGTACGTGTGCGTAAATATGTAGGAGCACCAACAACGCGCATAACTCTTGTCGACGCCGTAGGCGTTTAGCCCGCGTTCGCAGCGAACGCGCACGGCGCTGGTGACTGTTGCCGGTGCCTCTGGGGGCGGCTCGGAGGTTTTCGACGAGATCAGAACGGGACTCTCGTCGAGCAGCGTCGGAAGTCTTTGCCACCTTCTCGCCTCGCAACATTTCTATATAAACAAGTTTCTGTTTGTAGATGTGTGCTTACTCGTGCTTAAGTAATTCACGTGCAACGCATGCACGCTATATCTACAATATTGGTGCCCCGGACGTGATTCAAACACGCAACCTTATGATAACTTCGCATAACTGTATTAATCAGTGCATGCTCATGTGTAAGCTGTCAAATGCAAAAGTATTGATCGAAGACAACGCCGAAGACTGCGGTAGCTAGCCCTAGGGAAAAAATTCAGCATGTTAATAAGGCGGTTGAATAGCTTTAAATGTTGCTGTGGATGTATTGTCGGTGCCTGCGTATATGTGTGCAAGTGGAGGGAAGCGCAGTCGAGGACGGCACAAAACTAGGTGGGGTGATGAAGTTAGGAAATTTGGAGGCGCAAGTTGGAATCTGCTAGTGCAAGACAGGGGTAATCGGAGGTCGCAGGAAGAGGCCTTCGTCCTGCATTGGACATAAATATAGGCTGATGAATGATGATGATAACCTGTGCGCAAATTTCCCCTTCTTTGTCCTAAACGAATGAGTTTTTTAGGTTGTTTTGATACAAAAACAATATTTTTGTTAATAAGTGTTAGTGTTTACGTATCTATTACGGAACAGTTAGGAAGGAAATGCGGGACATCCATAACGTTTGTGGGGTATTTTATTGCTGCGGCAGTCCACGGCTCATGCGTATTTTTTTCTTATACTGGCTGCTCAGTCATTCACATGCATATCTTGTATTATGCAGGTCTGTGCCGTTCACTTCGAGCCATCATGCTTGGAACCAACAACATCGTATACCGACTGGAAGACGGGAAAAGTGGTAGAAGTACCATTGCCTGTGCCAACTTGAATGGGCAGTTACCAAAAATCCCTACGGGAGCGATCACTTCCCCATACTACTGAGAACAACCACAGAAAATAAGTCTCCACCACAAGCCCCTCGATGGAAGGTTGATACAGCAGATTGGGAGAAATTTCGAACTCTTACTAGCAATATCTCCTGGGCTGACATGTCTTCATTAGGAATTGATGCTGCTGTAGAGTATTTCACTGCCTTCATAATTGATGCCGCTTCTAAATGCATATCCGAAATAAGTGGTGTGGCATGCAAACGCCGTGTCCCATGGTGGAACGACGAATGTAGGAACGCTCGTAGGAAACAGAACAAAGCGTGGGGGTTGCTACGTGATTCACCTACTGCGGAGAATCTCATCAACTTTAAGAAGATAAAGTCACAAGGCAGGAGAACGCGCCGACAGGCCAGAAGAGAGAGTTGGCAGAAGTTTTTATCAGGTATACACTCGTATACAGATGAGGCCAAAGTATGGAACAGGGTTAACAAGGTGAGAGGACGACAAACATATTCACTTCCTTTGGTAAATACACAGGGCGACAGCTTGGAAGACCAAGCGAACCACCTGGGTGCACATTTTGAACATGTGTCGAGTTCATCGCACTATTCTCCAGAATTCACAAAATACAAAGCAGCAATAGAAAAACAAAAACTAGACCGAAAGAGCACCGGGAACGAGCCATACAACTTACCTTTCTCTTTAGCAGAGCTTCATGCAATTATTCGAAGGTACCAATATGCGAGTCCTCCCTCACCGCCACGGACATGCTTTCGGAGCAGCAGAAGGATCAATGGATTGTCTCTATGCTGGCTTTTCTGTCCAACCCATCAGCGCCTTCTTCTGACCGTACACTGCGTCGCCAAGCACACCACTTCGCTGTTCGTGATGGACTCCTATACCGCCGTAACTACCTCTCGGACGGCCGCAAATGGTTACTCGTGGTCCCACGGCATCTACGTTCGGACATATGGGCAGCGTTTCACGTTGACCGGCAATGCGCGCTTGCAGGAGTACTAAAAACGTACGCGCGCCTGCGACTCCGGTATTACTGGCGCGGAATGTACCGATTCGTCCGCCTATATGTGCGCTCCTGCCTCGCTTGCCAACGTCGCAAGAATACCCCTTGTTCCTCAGCTGCCCCACTGCAACCCTTGCCTTGCCCAGGACGCGCCTTGACTGCGTCGGAGTTGATCTTTACGGGCCCCTGCCGAGTACTTCAGACGGCAACCGCTGGGTGATTGTGGCAATAGACCATCTAACGCGTTACGCGGAAAATTCGCCTCTGCCCAGCGCATCTGCGCGTGATGTTGCATGGTTCCTTTGTGTGTTTCTCTCTGAGGTTATAGAAGCCCTACTCAAGGAATGCCACGTAATTCACCGCACCACTACTGCATACCACCCGCGGACTAATGGAATGACTCAGCGCTTTAACCGTACTCTTGGCGACATGTTATCCATGTACGTCGCATCTGACCAGACCAACTGGGACCGTGTTCTACCCTTTGTGACGTATGTATGCTTAAAACACCGCCACACAGACCACTACGGGATTTTCCCCGTTCTTTCTTCTTTACGGACGCGAGCCTTCCTGCACAGTGGATACTATCCTCCCGTATCGCCCTGACACAACGGAGTCTACTGCCCTGTCCGAAGCTGCTGCACACGCGGAAGAGTGCCGACAGCTCGCCCGCACACTTACTAGGAAGACCAGCAGCGACAGAAGCACCGTTGGGATACTTCCGCCTCTCCTGCACCCTATGCTCCTGACTCACTAGTCTGGCTTTGGGTTCCCGCCACCAGCCCTGGACTTTCAGCGAAACTCGTTTCCAAGTACCAGGGTCCCTACCGTGTGGTCAGTCAAACGTCTCCTGTGAACTACATGATAGATCCCCTTCAGCCACCTTCGGATAAGCGCCGCCGAGGGCGCGAAATCGTGCACGTTCAGCGGCTAAAGGCTTATTTCGACCCCCCTGTGCTCTCCTGCCCGTAGGTCGCCGGGACGGCTACTTTTCTCCGGGGAGATAATTGTTAGTTAGTTAGTTAGATTGGGTTTATTGGCGCAAAAGCGACTTAGGCTTTGCTGTGCCAGTCACAGGGTGTTAGTGATAGTCAGTGATAGAAAAGAGTAAAACATGCGTTATTTAAAGTCTGTTCAAAGAGCCTACTTCGTCCAAAAAATTCACTACATCTGTAAAAGGGACAAGGGGATCATCTCCCAGAATGAGAATGGGGTGTAGTGGTATATGTGAATCGTATAGATCGTGGAAATGTTTTTGTCTTTCAGTATGTGGGCATGTAATTAGAATGTGTAGTACCGTAAGTGGTTCTTGACATTTATCACATACCGGTTGTGCTTCCTTTGTGAGTAGATAATTGTGCGTGAGGTGTGTGTGCCCTATTCGGAGTCTGGTTAAAATTACCTCCATGAAGCGTTCTTGGTGATAGCAGGTTTTCCATTCACCTAGCACTGGTTTGATAATGTGCAATTTGTTATTAGTGTTCATGTTCCAATGACATTGCCATTTGTTATTTAGTGCTCTGCAAATAGCTTGAAGCCCGTCCTTCAAAGGTAGCTTTATTTTAGATACAGCTTTGTGTTTCGCATTGGCAGCACATATATCCGCCTTTTCATTTCCCGGAATCCCAATGTGACTAGGGACCCAGCAGAAACGAATTAAGTGGTTTTGATTTATGCGTGACAGTGTGTGTAATATGTCGCCGATGAGCGGTTTTTGATCTGATTTTGAGTTGAGGGCTTTAAGACTACTTAGGGAATCGGTGTAGATGACTGCTTTCTTGTGTTTTCTATTTACAACTTCTTGCACTGCCATCCACAAGGCATAACATTCGGCTGTAAAAATAGAAACGAATAGCGGGAGTCGAACCGTCTGTTCCCATGTTCCCGATATGGCACTGCTTCCCACATAATCATGTGTCTTTGAACCGTCTGTGTAAAACTCGTTGTAAGTACTGTATGTTTCTTGTATTGTGCGGAACTCTTGTATTATGTGCTCCTGTGGGGTATCCTGCTTCTTAAGGTGTGTTAGTGAAAAATCTAGAAATCGTGTAAAGTCGCACCAGGGGGGTAATCTCGATGGCTTATCTGCAACACGAAGTGCCTCTTTTGGGATGTCACACTCCTGACATTTTTCTGCAAATCGAAGTATCAGAGGTTTGATGGTATGTGGTTTATTAGTATAATGTATTCTTGTGGTACAGTATGTGACAATATCATAGCATATATGCTGTGGTGATGATCGAACTCTGAGAACGTAGGTTAGCATGAGTTGTGTTCTTCTTTGTTCGAGCGATGGCTCGTTAGTTTCTGCATATAGACTAGGAACAGGGGAAGTTCTGTAGGCACCAGTTGCTAAGCGTAGTCCTAGATTATGTACTGTATCCAGTCGCCTGAGGTAGGACGGTCTGGCTGACCCATAGACTACACAACCGTAGTCTATTTTGCTGCGTACCAAAGATCTGTATATATGGAGGAGGCATTTCCGGTCAGAGCCCCAGCGTTTGCGTGATAAGACTTTAAGTATGTTCAGTGCATTGTTGGCTTTTATTTTCAAACTGTTTATGTGCGCTATAAAGTTTAGCTTCTTATCAAACATAACGCCTAGAAACTTGTGTTCCTTTTTAACTGGTAGCACAGATTGTTGCATTTTCAGGACAGGGTCTGGATATAAGCCCCTTTTTTGGGAAAAGACCACAGCGACAGTTTTTTCAGTGGAGAAACGGAAGCCGTTCTTGGTTGCCCATTGTGTTAGTTTATTTAGTGTGATTTGAATTTGTCGTTCGCAGGTTACCATGTTTGATCCTCGGCACGCAATTTGAAGATCATCGACGTATAATGAATGCATGAGAGAAGATGGAATTATTCTATTTACGGAGTTCATTTTCACCACGAACAGAGTTGTGCTTAGTATACATCCCTGCGGCACACCATTTTCCTGGAGGAATATTCGTGACAACGCTGTTCCTAGACGGACTTGAAATGTTCGGTCAGACAGAAAGTCGGCTAGACACTGGAGCATTTTTCCATGGATCCCTAGATCCGCCAGATCTCTTAATATGCCAAATCTCCAAGTGGCTGTCGTATGCCTTTTCCAGGTCAAAGAAAACTGTAAGGCAGTGCTGTTTATGTAGAAAAGCATTCCGTATTTCTTGTTCTAGTCGGACAAGGTGATCGGTTGTTGAGCAGTTATTTTTATAACCGCACTGGTGAATGTCTAGTATATTTTGTGTTTCAAGAATGAATGTCAGCCTTGTGTTTACGATGCTTTCGTAGGATTTTGCTAAGCAGCTTGTGAGAGCAATGGGTCGGTAGCTGCTGGGAGATGTAGGCGGTTTTCCGGCTTTCAGGAAAGGTACTATGATTGCGTTTTTCCACGATTTTGGTACTCTGCCTGTATCCCAAATTTTGTTGAAAAATTGTAGTAGAGATTTTACGGATGCAAGTGAAAGGTGGGAAAGCATTGAATAATGAATGCGGTCGTGGCCAACTGCTGTTTTCTTGCCAGCAGAAAGTACCCTGTTTAATTCTTGAAGTGTTAGGGGATCATTGTAGGGTTCATTTGATGTCCGTGTAATAGGCAATCTCTGTTTCTCTGCAGTCTGTTTGTATTTTAGAAATGTGTCGGAGTAGTTCGCTGAGCTCGAAACATTATAAAAGTGTTCCCCTAGTATGTCAGCTTGTTCGTGTAGTGTCGTCTGTATGCCTGGAGTTGTGAGTAAAGGTACTGTATATGACGAATAGTCTCCCCTGAATTTCCTGAGCTGATCCCACAACTTTTTCGATGTGATTGAACTATTAATGGAGGTGACATATACTTGCCATGATGACTTTTCCGCTAGCCTCCGGACATATCGCGCTTTTGCTTTAGCCTGTCTGAAGTTTATAAGGTTGCTATAGGTGGGGTACCTTCTCAGGATACCCCAAGCCTTATTTTGCTGTTTCTTTGCTTGTGTGCACTCTGGGGTCCACCAGGGGTTTAGCTTCTTTCGCACAATGTTTGATGATTGGGGTATTGCCTTTTCTGCTGCTGCTATCAGGACTGCTGTGAGTTTTTCATTCATTTCATCTATGTTTAGTTCCGTTAAAAGGACGTCTTCAAGTTTTGCGGTCTCCGTAAATAGAGGCCAGTCTGCGTGTTGTAACTTCCAGCGACGTGGTTTAGAGCTTATGATAGGTAATGGGGATGAAAGTTTGATGACTGCTGGCAAATGATCACTTCCATATGAAGTGTCCAGGACTTCCCACTTAAAATCATTAAAAACACATGGTGAGCAGAATGCTAAATCGAGACAACTAAAGTTACGTGAGGTAGGCGAGAAATAGGTTGGTGCACCTGAGTTTAAAAGACACACATTATTTGATAAAATGAAATCTTCAATAAGCTGCCCTCTTTGGTCAGTTTTATCGCTGCCCCAAAGAGCAGAATGTGCATTAAAATCTCCAACTAAAAGAAAAGGCTCAGGCAGCTGTTGTATTAGGTCTTCCATCTCTCTAATCGTAACGTGGGCATGAGGTGGAATATAAGTTGAACAGATGGTAATAGTTTTATATGAGAGAACAGTGATGGCTACAGCCTCGAGAGAGGTATTTAATGGAACGTTTCGGGTGGGAGTGCCACCTTGCACGACTATAGCAACTCCTCCTGACAAACGACTAGACTGTTCGCGGTCCTTTCGGACGATGGTGAAACCTTTGAGCAATTGACTATTTTTAGGGCCTAAATTCGTTTCCTGTAGGCAAAATGCGACTGGCGAGAACTTATTTGTTATGTCTTTAATGTCACCTAAGTTATGAATTAGGCCTCTACAATTCCAGTGCACGATACAAGCCATAGTGGCGGAATTGAGAATGTTAATTTATGTGTATGAACTCAAAGGTTTTAGGTGACATGAGTTAAAGGGATTGAACTAATGTGAGAGCGGTAACCGTTCAGGTTACCGGTCCCTTTTTTGGCGCAGTTACTAAGAGTTTATCTTTCTTAGTGCGCTCCAGAGAGCGCTGATCTTTTGGCGTCGAGGACGCTGGAGTTTTTGTGTCGATCTCCATAGCCTTCTCGGAGGCGCTGGATGATCGAGAACCAGGCACTGAGACGCGCGTCTCAGGCCTTGGAGTTCGATTTAGCCTAGGGCCCTGCGAAACCGGGGTCTGCAGGCCCGTCTTGGATGACGATGGAGCAGCACTGACTGCTGCTACCAAGGGGGCGGGTGGAGTTACTACTGGGCCACTGACTGTGATCCCTGTAGACCCCTGAGACCACTGTGGCGCTGCCCCCTGCCGCGCCGCACTGGCATAGGATGTTTGAGGTAAGTGCGATAGTTTTTTCCTTGCTTCATAAAAGGAAATCTTCTCTTTCACCGTGAGTGCAATTATCTCTTTTTCTTTCTTCCAGCAAGGGCAAGATCGTGAATACGCTGGATGATCTCCCTTGCAGTTTGTACAGTGTGGAGGAGCATTGCAGTTGTCCGACTGGTGATCATTGGCACTACACTTTGCACATGTTGATTTCCCTCTGCATGATTGTGAAGCATGTCCGAACCTCTGGCACTTGAAACACCGCCTCGGGTTGGGGATATACGGTCTCACGTTGATTTTGACATATCCTGCTTCAAGTGAACTAGGCACAATACTCGTAGCAAAGGTAAGTATGACGTGCTTGGTGGGGATTTGTTCGTCGTTTCTTCGGAGAGTTATTCTTTGAACCTTGATTACATTTTGTTCTTGGAACCCTTCAAGGAGTTCTTCATCACTCAGATTTAAGAAATCTTCTTCTGAAATCACGCCCCTGCTTGTGTTTAGAGAACGGTGTGCTGAGAGTGTGACTTTGATATCACCGATATTGGTGAGATCAGCCAACTTTTCCACTTGGTCTTTGGTTTTGAGTTCGAGGAGGAGGTCCCCACTTGACATCTTTGAGGCCTTGTATTGTTTCCCAATTTTTTCTACGAGGCATTTCGACACTAAGAATGGTGATAGCTTTCTTACAGGAGTGGTTCCTTCACTGTGCATTACGTGGTAACGTGGGAATGTTTCTGGGTTGCTTCGAAAAGTAAAATCAAAAGTTGCTTCGGTGCGCCCTCTTTTGTTAGGGCGATCTGGAAGGGGGGGGGGGAATGCATTTGCCATGACATTCTTTGAATATTCGGCGGCGATGGTAGCCACCCACCACCGAGCCCAACAAGGGGACGCTACGAGGTTAGGAAAACACCTGTAGACGCCAGCTATGCAACGCCGCTATAACCTAATATATGTACCCAAGATTGGATAGATACACACGGTTAACCCTTGCTGCCTGGAAAAACGAGAAGTAAACGAAGTGAGTAGAAGACAGGAAAGATTGAAAGTGAGAGGGAAAGACGAAGACTTGAGAGGGGGACAGGAAAAGGCAACTACCGATTTCCCCCGGGTGGGTCAGTCCGGGGGTGCCGTCTACGTGAAGCAGAGGCCAAAGGGGTGTGTTGCCTCCGCCGAGGGGCCTTAAAGGTCCAAACACCCGGCATCGGCTCAACCCCCAGGATCCCCCTTTCCCCGGACACGGCTAAGCCGCGCACGGCTACACGCGGGAGGGTCCAACCCTCGTGTGCTCGGGTACGTGGTGTCGCAACACACCAAACGCCTGCTGACGCAGACGCCCCTGCGGGGGGGGAGATAATTGTACTGAAGAAGAACGCGCAGTATGCACTGCTTCAAAAAAGACGACGACGACGACGAGTTGGTCGAAGCCGTGTGCCTGTGCTGTGTAACCTCTCGCTTCAGTGCTCTACGCTCTAATTAATTAAACTGGAGTGCCTCTCTACAAAAGCTTCACCAGACAAAGGAGGTTATAAGCTTGCAACAGACGCGCTCTCTCAAATGTACCCACTTTGACTCGCTGGCACAATAGCATCTATAGTATCGCTGGTTCAGCGTATCTGACTTAGAATGATACTGCGGCGTGAATGCATAGGCGTCAACTAGAAGAGCGCGTGTTCTCCAATTGCATCAGTCTGATATGTAATTTTCTATTTATTTTTCGCGAGCGAGAGTGACGTTTCAGGGGATGAATAGCAGACAGACAGCAGCAGCCCGCCAGAGTGGGTGATGAACGCAAAGAATGCTAATTGCATAAAAAGGGCGCAGTTTTGTCCGAGAGGAAAAAGATTGACTGCGATAGCAAATTATTAGACAACTATACGAAGTCAGCGTCGTAGTTTTATCGTCCGCGTAAATTGCAGTAAAGATTCGCTTACTAATTAACAAGCATGGTCTCACGCGCACACAGTCACACCAGAAGAGATCAAGCTTGATTACCGCGGGCACCCGCTGTCACAACGCTGACGTGATGAAGGGCGGCAGCAGTGGTTAGCGAGAGTTTCGTGCTGCTCCTATATCTTGAACACGTTGCACAACCTCGGACACTCGTTGGGTCCAAGGTTGATTCTGGTCATTAATTGGGTACTTCGTTGGAGACGCTTCGGGTCCCGAGGTTGCTCTACAGACCCCGCAAGAGTTTAATTCTGGGGTTTTAAGAGCCAAAACCTTACGTGCCAAAACCTTACGTGCCAAAACCACGATTTGATTATGAGTCACGCCACAGTGGGGGACTCCGGATTAATTTTGACCGGTGTCCCCAATGCACGGGACACCGGCGTTCACCCTAAGACTGAATATGGCAAGTTTCGCGCACTTTTACTGAGCCAACGTGGCCCAAATACGATACATTACTTAAGAAGTCGTGACGTCACACGGAAGTGCTGACGTCGGCGTTTCCGCGCGAAGGTAAAAAAAAAAACGTAACATTGAGCTTCATATTCTCTTCCAATAATTGACCTATTGCAGTGTAATTAACGACAGCAGAGTTATTGTTTTGCTTTAGTGTTCCTTTCAGCGTGTTGTAGCATCGCGCCGTTAGTCTAGAGTGAGCGGTGGCAACTCGCATTTCCGGGGCTGCGATGGTTTCGGCGCTTCAGGCTGACGCTAGGAGGATACGTAAAGCTGGCATGTTAGTGTAGGAAATGGGGCGAGGTTCAGTAATTTTAGGATGCAGCATAGATCCGGCCGTTGAGCTGCTGACAAGGCGGCTGGCACGGGGTTCTGGGCTGGGTTCTTTTTTCATCGTTCTTTATGGATTTGTTCGGAGCACGTTGCCGCCATCACCGCGATATTAGCGATGCCTTTTTCGAAATTGATTATAGGTCGGAAAAATGATCACTACTCCATTCAGATTCACTTTTTCCTTAGGATTCACTCGGACTCCGACTCGTCAAAATTCTACCCAGCTGGACTCACTCAGGTCAGTCTGAGTGAGCCGACTCATGAGTGATTTTGCCGACCTATGCTCTGTAGTAAAAGTAACGCGAGGAAACGGTTGAATTATCGCACCTTCCCCAATTCTCAGACATTTCGAACGCACTTCTAGAAACTCGCGTATGCCGACGTATGACAATACCCTTTGTGCTTTCCAGGGTGTGCCGACGGTGGAGGCGAGTGACTCGCGACGGGTCACTCCGGCGGGAGATCTCGATGTGACCTCGCAGCCGCTGTCAGCTCTCCAGTTGTGGCGCCTCGTCCGTGACTACGCTGGCATCAACCTCGTGGAGCTGAGGATTACGGGAGTCAAAACCGCCACTTTCCTTGAATGGTGTTGGTCCACCTAAGAGACCACTGCCCTTCTCTACAGGTGATGAGCACGCTACGGCTAGTGTAAACCGGGGCACTAGCTAATCCGAGCCGCGTACATTGAGCTGTGGCACCTCAAATGGGTAGAGACTGAAAGTAAAATTACGTTCTCGTGTTTTACATGCCAAAACCACGATCTGATGAGGCACGCCGTATAGTGGAATGATACGGATAAATTTTGACCAGTTGTGGTTCTTTAGCGT